>NC_133658.1:633616737-633826737 GCF_037893015.1 Macrotis lagotis
ATTGCTTATTGATTTTGTCTGCTCTGTTGCTATAGTCAATGGGATACAAGCTGATACAAACAGAATGAATCAACGCCTAGCTGGCACTGGGCCTTAGTGAGTCATGTGAAGTAGGTTTCTGATAGCCTTTATCTTCACGCACAGCCAGGGAGACAAGAGCTCTACTGTCTTCTGCTGGTGCAGGGAGTTACCTCAGGCTATGCTGGAAAATGCTTTTTTCTTATTTTTAGACCTGAATCAGTTCATGCCACTAAATGTATTCTTGTGAATACAGATAGCACTTTGTTGTCATGCTCATGGGAAGGCAATGGAGTAACCTGTTTGGATGCAGCTGCAGACCACCTGTAGAGAAAGTCAAATTAGGGAGAGACCCCACTGTTCTTTGCATTAATGCTTTTTGTATTGTTGTTTGACTTTTCCCCCTCTGCCTATGTATCTTTTTCAACCAGGGAGATGGGGAGCACATTTTAAGGCCTTCTGTCCCTTTAAGGCATCTAGTGATTGAAAGAACTCTAGGATCAGAAAGGCTATAAAAAAACTCCTGGGTTACCAATGAATGATGGCAATGCAAAGAATCCTAAAGCTGTTAAAGTTAAAGTAGTCTTATTGTATATTTAGTTTGGTGAACTTTGAGAGGCAGCTCTCATGGACTATTCAGATCTTCCCACCTAGCTGAGCTATTTTTCCATTTTAAAGATTTATCCATTTCAAAAGCCAAAAAAAAAAAAAACTACCCATACATCTCCTTTAATATAGATGATCATTTTTCTGTATTGAAGTCAACCTCCTCTTCCTCTGTTTCCATAAGCTTAAAATAAAGTAAGTGCATAAATGAAATGTCTACATTAGTCATGAATATTAAAGGAGAGATATGTGAAAATAAAACTTGTTTCTGGAAACCTTGATATTGGCTGAATATCAAAAACCATTTCCTGACAATGAGATCCATTAGACTACAGAATAGTCTCTCAAGGCAGCGGTTGCATTGCTTACAACATTTAAGACTAAACTGGGTGCAGCCTCAAAAGTCAAACTCAGAGAAAAATTCTTGCCCTGCCTGTTAGAAGAGCTAAATGTTTGGATTCTACCATACTTCATTGCTTTTTTTGTTGTTGTTTTCTTATAAGGGACTATATAATTAGATGAGGAATTGGGAATGCAAATTCACACTATCTCACGTTCTAATTTTTTATGGCCTCCCTTAACCTAAAATTTGAGTGAGACTGCATATATATTTATACAAGTATATATGCCCACTGGCATCTTTCATATTCTAACATGAAACTATTGAGAATGTGATCAAATATCTTATCCTAATGTGAATAAGAACAATTTACATTCACAGGTTTTCTCTAAGTTTAATCTTTTCAATGTTGATCAAATTCCTAAATTATTCCTATATTTTTGACCCTCAGAGTTTAATAGACATGAGAAAAATGGAAATAGAAAATAAGTCCTTTTAGACCAAAATACCTGAGTAACCAAGGAAAGTTGTTTCACTGAAAACTTGTTTGAGATCAGCATTGTTTGACATAGTTCTGAATACACCATTTCTAATTAGTATGAAAAGGAAAGTTTTATTTACTTTGGTCAAAGTTTCCATGTAAATTTCACCTACTTGAGATTAAGATAAAGTGTGATCATTTGTTGGAACCAAAGCAGCACTGATTCAATATTAAGTATCAAACAGGAAATATATTTCCTGAAATCTCTATCTCTGCCCTTTCCAGCCCTATCCTATTGGAAGTAACAGATATGATACAAATTGTTTGCTTCCCTAATACAAATAAGCTACGTTTCCCTATACTACTCTGTCATCAATACAAATACACACATGATATATTAAGTTAAGGAATATTTTTACTGGAATAAAGGACTTCCATCAGCAGAAACTTATTAATTTTCCAGTTCCATGTTTAACAAAGTAACAAATTTAAAAGGAACATAGAAGAGTAAATAGAACAGTGCACTGGTTAAGCTTTAATTTTAATTCTACCTCAACTTTTAATAGCTGTGCAATTGCAAATAAATTAATGTCTAAAAGTCTTAATTCTCTTAATCTGCCAAATGAAGAAAATAATATATCCTTACTTTCCTTAACAAGTTATTTGGAGAAAACACTGCCATCTTTGAAATACTATATAAATGTTAGATATTCATAGTTTTCCTAAGAAATTGGAAATATCTTCCCTATTTTCATATAGATTACAGTATGGAGAGATAAACATTCAGGAAAGAACCAAGGGAGTAATTCTAACAATCTTAAGATACAGCCTTTATATCTAAATACTTGGAATGAAAAGTAATTAATTTTCCCTCTCAGTCACCCCCAAGGTAACAAAAGTTGATGATTTTAACCAACCTCTCAAAATGCTTACAACTTAGGTATATACAGCATATACAAAATAAGAATAATTAGGGGACCAGCCTGAATTAACTAGAGGACAAGGGAGAATGCTGATTAGGTTAGGTGAAGTCAGTTGATACCGAACTTTAAACTGAGAAGATCGAATGCAATAGGTATCAGGCAGCTTGTATGGATCTAATTGAAACTGTTTATCCTTATGTCCATTGATACATGAGCTTTCAAGTGACTCTTCTTTGAAATGAGCTTTCTGGCTTTCCTCTAATAATTTTCCTCATAATTTAATGTTATTATCTCTCCTAAATTTAATCTCTCCTAAAAATAGAAAATAACAAAAATGATGGGAAAATTTCAATATAAGCAAAGATATCTCAGGCAAAAGTGCTTCTGAGTTGTCTGACTATTTTGGATCAATCCTCCACTTCACTCTGCAAGTAGATACAGTTTCTATCAGAATGAGAGGCAGAGTTTGAAAAGGCAATTTTGAGAAGTTCTCTCTTAGACTATTATATCCTAAAGACCTATGGATTCTTAAAGATTGTCATATAAAATTGAACATCCATACTCATAGATTGTATTGTGAAGCTCCTTTGAGATGTATAGCTGTGGTGCAAATGAAAAGTGCTTTTCTCCTTTAAGGTCAAGTTTTGAAATGGGCTCATTGTAGGCTGTGACCACAGAAATGATTGCCCAGAAGATCTGATACTTCATCCCAAGTCTTCTTCAGACTGAGGGAATATGATTGATTTGTTTGATATCCCTTATACAGCAGGAGAAAGCACATAATCCTAAAAGAAAAAAGCTAGACAAAAATGATAAATGATATTTGGAAAGTGGTTGAAGATGAAACATCAAAAATAATGTTCATATTTTGACACACACTACAAGTGAATTAATAGCAATTTACACAACTCTAATCCACACCAGTCATCACTGGTGAACATTATTCAAAATCACTCTATTTCCGAAGGACTGTCAAAAAGTATCATTCTTCTTCTCTCCCTTCAAATTTAAAAAAAGTTTTCTTATAAAACATTAACAATTACTAGAGACACCTTTCTAAAAACTGAAGATAACACTAGGATTCAATTCTATTTCAGATATGGTAAGTTTCAGGGGAAAAGCTACAAAATTTTAGCAAAGAACCATGGACATCCACACCTTTTGATATTTTTAATATCATGGATTTAGAATGTATAGTTTTATAAATGGCCTCTTCTGAAGAGCAAAAATATTGATGACATAGAAGGAAGAATTTTACATCATTGCCCCAAAATATCCATTTACTATCAAAAATGTTGTGAAATATTTGTCATTTAATGCATATCTTTCTGTTTGTATGCATGTATGTTTATGATTGCATTTTTATTTTAGTTGTTCTCATTTCCTATCCTGATCTTAATGTTTTAGACAGGCCACAAAAGAAAGCGAGAGGAATAGAAAGAGATTTTTTATTTGTGAGTTGTGAGTTGTGCGTCTTCAGAAGTCTTAATTTGGCCAATGTGCTTGAGTGCAAAGCCCTGGAATGTTATGTTGCAGTTTCAAAACTCATCTTATTTGGCATCCCAGAAAACTCTTATGCCCGGTGGATGCTGTGAGAACAAGAACTGCCTTGTTAACAAGTTGAAAACTCTCAAAAACAAGATAGGATCCTGATATAAATCATAATTTCAATGCACAGAGCTGTGTTCACTACCACACTGAAGTACTTCATTTACATCCAGAATGGTTATTACTTATCTCCATCAAAACGACTAAGTTGAGGAATGTAGCTGTCTTGTGCCTAGTGACTCCAGGGTTAGGGACGAATGACATCACTGAAATTAAGCACATTACCATGCTGACATAGAGGCACCTTGTTTTCTCTTCTCCAGATAGAACAAGGATTGTCTTCAGTGCTCTGTTCTCTCTCCCCCAAAGAATACCTTTATTTTCCCCTCTTTCTAACAGCTGCTATAGGAAAGGTTGAAAATGTCACTTCAACTAATGATGAATGATGTTTGACCTCTGGGCCTGTTACTCTGAATTTTACCCAATGCTAAATTAATATGAAAGATCCCAGCTCAAAAGACTGACTTGTGCATGCTTCAGAAATGAGTTTGTCTTCAGCAATTGCTTTCTCCTGTTCTTTATCCTCTTCTTCCTGCTCCTTCTTGCCTTTTTTTTTCTTTTCTTAGTCTATAAGTGAGGTAAAATACAAAGTTATGGAAATATTTTAATGTCTCTCCCCCTGAGAGATTAAAATCTTTTTCAACCGAAAATATTTTCAGTAAGCAAAAACCAGTTTGTGAAAAACATTCTCAAAAGGGCAACTGGTCCACATGTCTTTGTTGTTTTTGTTTGAATATAATTAATTATGTAAAGCAATAGTTAGTGGAAGATTAACAATTAGTAGAATCTGTCAAGTAGTCACACGGAAATTACTAACTAATTGAACGACTGGTCTTCTATTGTGTCAGAAACCAGGGCTGAGTGTCATTCCTTTTATCTCTCTACTTTGTTGTTATCACAGATACCCTTTCTTCTAAGATGTATGCTTCACAGCAGACTAATAAATAAATAACCTTGCTTCTAATTTCATAATGTGCAAAAGGATCTAAAATAAAAACACCTGGTTTAATTAGTATAATGATTTATTCAAGTTTTTTAAAGTGATAATTTCAATGAAGTTAGATGACATTTTTCAAGCTTTGAATTTTCGTATCTTATATTATGATGTTTCAGGATTGTCATGAGTTAATTATATTAACTTGGGAAGCACTGCCTTCATTAAGAATGAAAAACTTCAACTTGGATAGACAGAAAAAGCAGATGCTGTCTTTCTTGTCAATTGCTTTGTTGTGGGGTACATTGTAACTTTTCATACATTTCTATATCCAAAGTATAAATTTCTACTTATCTTAAGTATTACATAAACTACACAATTTTCTTATGATGCCATTGTGGCTCCTCTGCTTGTCTATCTTCACACATATATTTCATCTCTATAAAAATTAAGAAATCTACAGCCAAGATTTTTCCTTTCCCCTACCCTTAATTTGTCATGTTGTGCCTAAGCACTATGGAGATTAAAATATAATAAAATTTAAGATTAGGACAAAACTCCATAGCCCAGTCCTCTTTACAGTTAATTTTTCTGCCACCTTTTTACTTTTTTTACATCCTACCCCTCAAATGGTTTAAAATACATGCAACATCTGGGCACAACAAGGCCTGTTAAGGATGGAGTAGGAGCTCTAAGTAGGAATTTCCATGCTTTTGTGAGCTTAATGTTCCTTTAACATAGAGAGCAGCTGTGTTTATGTCAATAATTACACATTGAAATAAATGCATGTACATGTGTTTCTTTATGGGATTAAGGATGTTAGGGCTGGTTGGCCTCACACATAAAAATCTCCATCACCCCCATCCCCACTCTGAAAACTTCTTCAAAATTCAACCCCAAGCCATGCTGTTTGGAGGTTCAGAAATGTTTCCACAGAGAATTTCTACTTGATTCCTACCAGCTAAACACTGACCTTAGCAATAATAGGAAAGTTCATCCAGTGTTCCAACATCTAGCTCTAGCCTTGATGGCCTACCAGAGCAAGTGCCCTTAATCCTCTTTCCCATCATTCTCATGGGATTGAAAAATACTGAGTACTTTCAAGGCAGGGTTGCATAGAGGATGGACTATCGGACTATCAGGTTTGAATCCTACTTAAAAAGTTCACGAACTGTGAAGTACGTGGCAACTCACATCTCTGAACCTCAGGTTGCTTAACAATAAACTGGGTACAAAAAAATAAACTACTTCACAGTTTTGCAGTAAAACTAAAATGAGATTGTGTTACTCCTGTGCTCAAAAAGTTCCAATGACATCCTATTGCCTGCAGAGCAAAATGCAAACTCCTTTGTTATTTCAAACCCTGCATAAGCTGGCTACAGCCCACCATCATAGGTTGATTGCACTTTATTATTTTTCACATATTA
The DNA here is from genome assembly GCF_037893015.1 of Macrotis lagotis. Taxonomy (NCBI): domain Eukaryota; kingdom Metazoa; phylum Chordata; class Mammalia; order Peramelemorphia; family Peramelidae; genus Macrotis; species Macrotis lagotis. The sequence goes on from NC_133658.1 coordinate 633,623,075, forward strand.
TATGTTCCAGCTAGAGTGATCTAATTGCTGTTTTTAATATACAATCACAGAGAATCATAAAAATCTGAGAGTAAGAGGGACCTCATTGATCACCTGGTTCATTCTCTACATAAAAGAAATACACACTCTAATATAGTCCACAAGTGGTCACTTGACCTCTGCACAAAGATCCTCAAGAGGGGGGAGATGGAGGGAGGGGAAGCCTTCAGCTCTTAGAGTAGCCCTTTCCAATCTAAGATAGCTCTAACTGCTAAGAAGTTGTTTCTGATATCAAACCAATTTCTACCTAGTGCTCCTCATTCCACCCATTGAGGTCAAACAGAATAAATCTGGTCTTCCTCCACATAGCTTCATTTCAGATGTTGAAGATAAATTTCATATCCCTACTGATTCTTTTTTTCCCTCCAAGCTAAATATGCCCAATTTCTTGAAATAATCCTCATGTGATATGGTCTCTAGTCTCTTTACCATACTAGTTACCCTTCTTTAAACACTCTCCACCTTTTCAATGTCCTTTTCAAACTATGGTAACCCAAACTTAGCACAGTTCTCCAGATGAGGGTCCAAGGAGGGCAGAAAACCATGGAAGTAGCATCTCCCAAATCCTAGCAACTATTCCTTTCCTCAAAGAGCCCAAGATGGTCTCAACTTTCTTGGCTGCTGCATTACCCCCTATTTAACTTGCCATCCTCACAACTTTGTTCAGAGCTGTTGCTTTTCCTTGCTGTCCCCATCTTGTCCTTGTGAAAGTGCCTTATTTTATCTACTTCCATTTCTTCACAGGTTTTTCCTTATCCCTGTACCATTCTTTATCACCCAAGCCTCAAAGGCATCCTAGATTCTGTCAAAGCCTGACTCACTAGTCATCTTCTCCCAGAAACCTATATCCTCATCCTTCAAGCTGCGAATGCTTCCCTTGGAAATGGCTTATCTTTTATCTGTGTCCTTGATAAAAGATGATCAGCTTCTTTATGACAGGGACTGTCTTTGACCTTGTATCCCAAGGGCCTATCACAAGGCCTAGACATGGTAGTTGGATTAGTGATCTCCAAGTCCCATCCAGTTCTAGATAATGAACCAAAATCTTCAGACATTTTATTTTTGAACTGAAAATGTGACGAAGCAGAGGCCTAAAGCTTGCTTTGGAATTGAATTAACTAGTAAATGCTAAGGTATAATGTGAAACCAAGACAAATTTCAAATGTCCAGTATATCATCTTCATACAAAACTCATATTCACTACTCATTTGCATCTGCCTACTTTACTTCTAAAAGAAGAAGTTTGGTATAATAAAAAGAAATCTGGATCTGTAGCCTGGTTCTACCATTTAATCATCCCTTCATACTCAGTCCCAGCCTCCAGATCAAAATATAAAATGAACCAAAAATTGTACTACTTCTCACAAATTACCATTAGACACTATTTACTTATATGAGTCAGTCATTTTTTCAATTATGTCCAACTCTTTATGACACCCATTTGGGTTTTCTTGGCAAAGTTACTGGGATAATTTCCTTTTCTAATTTACTTTACAAATGAGGAAACTGGGGCAGCTAAGTGGCACATAAGCCCTGGAGTCAGGAGGACCTGAGTTCAAATCCAGTCCCAGACACTTAATAATTACCTAGCTGTGTGACCTTGGGCAAGTCACTTAATCCCATTGCCTTACACAAACAAACAAAAATGAGGAAACTGGGGCAAACAGGGTCACCCAACTAGTAAATGTTTGAACACAGTCCAATTTGAATTTACAAAGATGTATTTTCCTAACTATACCCAATGCCCTATTCACTGTACCACCTAGCTGTTTGTATGAACACTAGTTCAAAAGAAAAAAAAGGACAGAACTTGGTATGCTATGGCCTTTAAATAGTTTGCAGTCAACTGTAGAAAGTATAAAATTAAATTACAAGGTTTAAATAACATTATAAAACAATACAAATAATATTACAAGCTAGGGTATAATTGCCAAATGAGTGCTCTAATCAATAGGTGCTATATGGTCCAAAGGTAAATGAAATAATGATGGATTGGATGAATGTGGGAAGGATTCAACTAGTTCACAGATTCTTCACCATTCTTTCTGATCTCTATCCCTTTGATATTCTGAGTAAATCTCTATATCCCCTCCAAGCATGATATTTTAAATTACATAAAATAAGAACATATGATTACAAAGGTAGTCGATATCTTAAAATACTTTTATCAGAAAAAAGCATTTTGTTAAGTTTCACCTAGCCTAGCTAAAGAAAGATCAACAGGACTATAACTGATGCATAAAATTTGGGTAATTGGAGGCACTGCTCCTCATCTCTGTATCTAAATAAGTTGTTGAGATAAAAGATTGCTCTTTTATTCTGCTCCACCAACACCACCCCCAATACACACACACACACACACACACACACACACACACACACACACACACACACAAATACACACAGAACTTATGATTGAGACATCCAGGAGACTAGTTCACCAAATGATTGTAGGATATAGTTGAGAAGATTTATCTGGGACAAAAACATTAATGGGAGAGAATGAGAAATAGCACAGAAGACAACTGGACCACAGGAGACACTGTACTAGGAGAGGGCACAGTCAGGTACTCCTTAAGAGACAAGAGAGGAGGAGTTGACAGAGCTTTAGGTGAAATGAGAGAATCTTTGAGCAGTATCTAGGCAAAATGAGGAGATTGGCTGTAGCTGTGACATGAGAAATTCTTTCAGAAAGGAAGCGCCCTTACTCAAGGTATCAGTAGCCTTGGACAAAGTTCTACTCCAAGGACAAGGCAACAAAGATTGGCATTTCTATACAGATGGTTTTGGTCTCATTGGAACCACTAATTGAACTAAGAAAACAATTTTACTTAACTCTGACCTTGACAGAGGATCCTGGCCAGAATCATTTATTCCCATTAGTGGCTACACATGAGCCATTGAATGCTTTCATAGCCTTGAAATAGAGACTAATCCACAAAAGTGAGGAGGGAAATGGGTGTGGCATGCTCCCTCTTAGAACTTCATATCCAGAAAAAAACCTAAAAAAAATTCAACAACTCAAAAGAACAGCTTATAAAACACATAAAAAGATCAATTTTAGCATATTAACTTTACAGACTTTGAAGAGTCTAACATAGATTCTCTTCTCAAAAGAGGGGCTCAAGAAATTTTATAGAGATTAGTGTGCTTAATGAAATTTTATTTTTTAAACTTACTATGCATTTATTTTTCTCTCACTCCTACTTCCCCTTATCCATTGCTAACAAAAAAGAAAAATCTATTCCTTGTCAAAAATACAGGCCTAAGGGGAAGTTAGGTGGCTCAATGGATAGAGCACCAGCCCTAGAGTCAGGAGTACCTGAGCTCAAATCAGGCCTCAGACAATAATTACCTAGCTGTGTGGCCTTGGGCAAGCCACTTAATCCCATTTGCCTTGCAAAAAAACCAAAACAAAACAAAAAAAAAAAAAATACAGGTCTAATCAAGCCAAACAAATTTCCTTATTGGTTATTTCCAAAAATATGTCTCTCTAATTCAGCATATTTAATTCACTTCCCAATTAGGAAGTGAATAGCATTTTCATCACAAGTCCTCTAGAGTCATGATTGTCATTCTTTTGAATACAATTTTTAAGTCTTTCAAAGTTGTTCATTTTCACAATTTTATTACTATATCATAAATTATTCTCCTGGTTCTCCTTACTTCACTGTGCATCAGTCCATAGAGGTCTTCTTAGGTTTCTCTGAAATTGTCCCCTTTCTTTTTTCTTATGGCATATTGATAAATCATGAGGATAAAGAGCTTCAAAGTACATGACTTTTTAAAGTATTTTTTTTATCCTTTAGATCCATGCTACACATAAACAATGAAAGAACTTCATCCCAGATTTTCATCATCAACATCATTAGTAAACATTTACTAAATAATAACTACATAGGGCATTATGGCAGACCCTGGTGATATAAAAATAATATAAAACTTAGTCCTTGTCACCAAGGAATTTACAATTTACTTGTAAAAATAGAACAAATAAACAGTGAAAAATAAAAGAAGACAGTATATGCTTTGTGAAAAATAAGTGCTAGCGAAATTAGAGGTAAGAGAGTTATTAGAATCAATTAGAGAAGTCTTCATAAAAATATATACTATAGTAGGACTAGTACTGAAAGAGTCTGGCTCACTGTATTCATATTTCTACCTTGTAACATTGGTTTACAGAGTCCCAGTTCCCTTAGTTGTAGAGAAAAGCAGGTCCCATGCTGTGTAGGCAGAGTCAGAACCTAAGCTAGTACAGAGCAAGAAGAATAATTTCTAGGCATCCATAGTACTTTCTTCAGTAATTCCTTTAAAGGAATCATTGGTTTATACCTTTCATAATACAAAATAAGAATTTGAAAAGGAAAATGAGCAACTGAGTTATGCCGATTGAAGCTTGCCTTCATGTTGTCTGTGTTTCACTCTGATGAGCTATGCCCATCTTATAAAAGATCAGGCTTCTTTTAATCTATTCCCATTCCATTTCCATTTCCAGCATTTGCTTAGAGGATATGGTGGATTAAAGTTGATTCAAATCTGGCAGGGGAATCTGAGGGCACAAGTAGTAGAGAATTCTGATCAGTTGCAGAAAAATCACCAATTTTCTCTCTGACAAAAAAAAAGCAATTCCACAGTTGTACAGAGGTGAATTTCAGTACTATTTATATAATTTTACTTAATTTCTTCAAATTTTTTCATCATTCTTCAAATTCATATCCAAGCTTCCTCTAACCTCTTCTGTCTTTTTTCTGAAAATAAAGTACATAAAGGGTTTTCACAAAATCTTATCAAGATTGATAAAAGTAAGAATTGTCTTCTAAAGTATCAGTCAGTATAAATTGGTAATGCAAGTTATTTCCCTATCCTTGACCAGTCAATTTCACCAAAGACTCAAACTGATATCTCATAAAGATAATCCTTGAACCAGAGGAAAAACATAGATAATCCAAGTCAGTTTTCTTGACCACCCTTTCCATTTAGCCATGGTAATCAATATCAATCACAACTACATATAGCAAAAAATGTACAGCTATGTCATACTCCAATGCAATGACTATGATCTAAGATTCAAGAAAGAAATCCTCTGAATCAAAGAAATTTTAAAAAGATCTTTTAAAAAATATGATTTATTCAAATCAATGAATATTAGACCAGGTTCTATCCCAACCATAGGATAGCTAATCTTATCCCTGCACCTTTTGGAGGTGGGGGTAGAGGGGGGAAATAGAGATAAGAATTAATCCATTTAAATTAGTTTGACATATTTCCTCTAAATTATGCAAATGATTCAGTTAAAAAGACCTAGTCTAAACTGGTAGAAATTCAGAAGAAATTAAGATTTCTTGGTTAGTAACAGAGCATATCCCCGTTTACTGAAAGACAGCAATAGTTATACTTTCATACATTCTTTTCTACAATCAGCAGGTGGAGACCAACATAATCCAATTAATTGAAATTCCCTTTTGTTGTTCTGGTAAAGTAGTGCATGTTACTGAAAGACCATTGAAGTCTTATCTTTAGTCAGATAAACCAAATGGATTCTTATTTCAAACTCCTAGCAAGGCTTTATAAAGTTAAAGAGTAAGGAACATATTGAGTTCTCTGAACCAGTGATGATTATGATATGAAATGACTTGCTATTGAAAGGCACCCTTCTATAGCACCTTAACCATTAGTTTTCTAAACCTCCTGTTTTTATGTGATGATTTCAGAAAAATTCAACAGATTACTTGCATCATCATTCCAACAATTTGAAATTGCTTTTTTTGCCCATTGGGAGTATTAATTAGTATGATGTTTTACTATTTAAAAATAGACATTAGAAAAGGTATAAAATTAAATTAAAATAATCATTTTCAGAACCTGACACATTGTTGTGTGTTGTATAGTAGGTGTTTGCAACCTTTCAGAAGTAGGTATCAATTAATCTCATCTACTGATGTAGTCAGGTTATCATCTGAGACACCAGAATAAAAGGAATTAGAAAGCATCGGACTCCCCACCGCAAGCAAAAAAAAAAAAAAAATTATAGGTAGAAGTCAACAATTAGAAATTCATATGGATAAAAAAACTCATTCTCTGTAACACAGGCCCAGAAGGTTAAAACTAGGTCATTTATGCATTCATATGGATTACTTTAGGAGGATCATCAGATTTCTTTTTCCTAACTGAAATCAGCCAGATCACATTGAAGGAAAGATAACTTCTTTGGAAGGCCTAGAAAAAGAAAACATCTCAAAGGGCGGGGGAAGGTTGATTGGTTTATCCTAACTGACTATTTAGAAAGCCAAGCAGGAAGTCATTCCTAAGGTGATAAATGGTCAAAGAATAGGAAGAGATAATTTTCCAAAGAAGAAATTAAAGCTATATATAATATTTGAAAAAATGTTCCAAATCACTATTAATTAGAAAATGCAAATTAAAAAAAAAATAAGGTATCACCTCACACCTATCAGATTGGCTAAGATGAGAAAAAGGGGAAAAGATCAATGTTGGAGAAGTTGTGGGAGGAATGGGACATTGATGCATTGTTGGTGGAGTTGTGAACAGATCCAACCTTTCTAGAGAACAATATGGAAATATGCCCAAAGAGCAATAAAACTGTTCATACCCTTTGACCCAGGAATTCCAATTCTAAGTCTAGATTCAGAAGAAATTACAAAAAATGGGAAAATTTCCACATGTTTCAAAATATTCATAGCAGCTCTTTTGGTTGTATCAAAGAATTTGGAAATTGAGGGGGATACCCATCAGTTTGGGAATGGTAAACAAGTTATGGCACATGAATACTATGGAATATTATTGTTCTATAAGAAACCATAAATGGTCAGACTCTAAAGAAGAATGGAATAAGTTTCAGGATCTGATGCTGAATGAAGGGAACATTATAGATATTAGCAGTATTATGAGATGATCTTGATGGAAGCAGCACCTCTCAGCAGTCCAGAGAGCTCGGACAACTGTATTAGACTGGCTATGGACTATGTTATCCCCATCCAGAGGAAGAAAAACAAAATAAAACAAACAAACAAACCTTCAAAATCTGATGAATACTTTATAAAAATTATTTCCTATGTATCTCTTTCTCTTAATCCTAATTCTTTATACTGAAAATGACTACTCTGTAAACTTGTTTATCAAAAATATGTAAGTACAATACTAACCTGACTGACTGTTCACAGCTGAGGGGAAGGGGGTGGGAAGAGAGGGTAGAAGGAAATTTTGTAACTTAAAAATGTACATGTGCATACAGAGAAGGACAGGGAGGGATAGGTAGGAAGACAGAAGGAGAGAGGAGAGAAAAGAAGGTATATATTTGCAACCAAACACAAGTGGGAATAGTTCATTTTTTCATTTCATTTCAAAATGGTGTGGTAATATTTTTCTACCTGCTACACAGAATTGTTCTGAGACTCAAATGACAAAGGGTTATATAAAGTCATTATTATTCTCCTATGTACTCACATATTAATTTCTGAGTTTATACACCTGAAGTTATCATACCCAATTACTGAGTTTATTTGGAACTTTCTAATACCCTCTAAGCAGGGATATGTGGTAAGAAGGTGGCAGGTAAGGTAGAGTTGAGCCTCACTTCTGATTGCAAAAAGTTGAATGCAAGCACATGTATAAGACTCAATTCTGCCTCACCTGTTGCTCTCTCACTGCACCTTCACCACACACACTTGCCTCTACCCCCAAAAAATAGAGATATAATAGTAGTAGTGGGAAAGAAACAAGGGAGGAAAGCAGAAATGTGGTTCTAAACCTTACCAGATTTTTCTCATCTTCATCATCCAAAAGTATTTATCAAACCCAATTTATAAGAGCTGACATTTCCCTGGCTATACTGAAGACCCTAGTTGAATAGAGGAATTTCAAATGATTCTGACATTTAACATTATTTCATTTTATTTATTTTCATCTAATAAGCTTGATGAGAAATGCTAATGCTCAAACAATAATTAAATTACACTTCAAAAATTCTTAATTAGTAGTAACCAATATTTTGTTTTAGATTGTAATTTTATCAAAGTGTAATCTACTTTGGATATTTGGATTTAGTTTAATGTTTTGTTTTTGTTTTTGTTTTTTTTTATAGTTAAATGTTTTTAAACAATTCTTGTACTAGCTTTGTGCAGTGCCAGTATCATAACAATTCTTGGACTAAACCTGGAATTTTGTTAATATAAAGAACTCCCTGGGGCAGCTAGGTGGTGCAGTGGATAGAGCACTGGACCTGGAGTTCAAATCAACTTCAGACACTTAATAATTACCTAGCTGTGTGACCTTGGGCAAATCACTTAACCTCATTGCCTTGCAAAAACCAAAAATTAAATGAATGAATGAATGAATGAATAAAGAACTCCTCCCAATTCAAACAAACAGAAAATATCCTGGGACAGAGGAATGTTAAGCTGTTGGCCCAGAGTCACATATCCAGCATGTAGTAAGGCCTTGAACCCAGGTCTTTATAACCCCATTTCATCTCTCTAGTGGCTATACCACTCTTCCTTATAAATATTTAAGGGATATCAGTCACTGCCCCACTCTTGGAGTAGATCTGCATTCATGTCCTTGCTCTAATGATATACAATACCTGCAAATCATATAACTCCTCAGAACTAACCCCCTAAAGCACCTGTGTCTTTTTCTATAAAGAATGTGTGGCTAGCAGAATTCCTGGAACAAATGGGGCACTTAAGGAATGTTTGTTGATTGATTTATTACTGAATATTTCATGAGTCATTTAAGCTGATGCTTTTTTAAAAAGTAAAATGGTAATTCATATATATCTCCAAGAAATTTCTCTGTGTTATGGGCAACTTTTTCCCCTCAATATTTTAACTGTATAATAAGGGATATTATTTATCTATATGTCTCATAGGGGAGTTATAAGTAGTAATGAGCTAATGTTCAAAAAGGATAATATAGTTCATATTTAGAAGTTTCATAGTGTTTCAAATATTAAGATATCAAGAGTTTGCTTGATCTTAATTTATCAGTTCTCTTGGTTCCTTTCTAAAGTCATATTTATACAAGAAAATAATTCACATCGTGAGGTATTTGCATTTGTATTCATAGCACCTCTGGGTCTAAGATTCCCCAGAGATATAAGACAGAGGTGAAATAGGGTAAAACTAGGAGGAGACAAGAGCTATATTGAAACCTTTGAAGGGCCCAGATGGCAGAACTCAGACAAATAAAAGTGCAACATAAGGAAATCAGGGGAGTTTCTTACATAGAGCTATTCAAATGGAATAGGAATTGAGAAGGGCTGGCCTTAGGAGGAAATGGGAGCACCTTTCCTATTCAGGCCCTGGGTGATGATTTGTCAGGTACATTAGAAAGGGAATTCCTATTGAAGACACTTGTTAGATAATTGCTAAGAACTTTTAAATATAAGATTCAATTATAACAGTATTTATTAAGTACCTACTATGGTACAAGGCATTATAACAATATTATAAGTTCTATGAATAAAAAATTTTAAATAAATAAAAATTAATCCTACCTTCAAGAGCCAACTATGGATCTGACTGTTGTTTTCCCATGACCTACAGGGCAGCTTCCAGGAAACCAAAGTCTTTGGGTTCTAAGAGGAGTATGATTGCAGGCTTGAGAGAAAGAGGTCATGCTGATGATTAGACCATGAAGAGTTAGGTTTGGATGTACCTTGTTGTCATGTTGTCACAGCTCAGCTTTGCTCAAGTGCCATGATGCTTCATTGATATGGGAGGGAACCCACTTTCCAAAGACCAAGGACTCTCAAAGCATCTAGATAGTACCAGAAGTCCTGTTTTCTATCAAATAAGGTCATAGGGGCGATAATGGTTCTGGAAAAGGTAGTGAGAAGGATATCTTTACCCAACATTCCCCTCAATATATTAAACAGGATATGCAAGTCATGCCACCATATACATGATGGCAATGGTCCTCTTCAGTTATGAAGGACAGTTATACACATATTCACAATCTAATAATAAGGAGATTCTTGTGTAATTTCTGTGACTATCCAGTCATATAGAGAAAGATAAAAACTAATTACATTCCTTTTAGGAGTAACTAGATGGACCAGTGAGTTGAGCAACAGACCTGCAATCAGGTCAACCTGAGTTCAAATTTGACTTCAGACACAGGTCATAGTTGTATAACCCTGGGCAAGTCCCTTAACTTCTGTTTGCCCTACTTTCCTTAGCTATAAGCTGGCTATGATGATAGCATCTAAATCTCAGAATTTTGTGATGATTGAGATAAGTGTAAATTACTTAGTACATTGTCAGGCACTATATAAATATACATAAGTAACTATATAAACATTATGTGGATGTTAGCTATTTGCTATTGCTATGCTTTTAAGATAGGAGTGGCATTTCCTAAAATTTCAAACTTTGGGAAAATGAAGAGAAATTTACTTATTCAATTTATGTTATGACAAATGAGGGCTCAATCCATTGGAATGTTATCTCCTATTGCTAAAGAAAACCTAAAATACAGGCATTGCTTATGTTCACTTGTGTCTATAAAATTCCTCAACTTCTATCACACTACTTTATCAGGTTTTATCAATTCATTAATTTTTTTAAAAAATCAGTTGATTTAGTTATCCAAATAAAGCCAATTGAAATTGATTTTTCTGAATAATTTCCTACATTATCCACTCAACTTTGCTTGTGCTCATTGGCAATCGATACATTTTGGAAGGAAATAAAATGGTGTCAATTGGTAGAAATTGCTGTCTTTATTCATCAAGGTTTTATTTCCCTATTTGTACTTCATTCAAGTGAGTTTTCTCAATAAAAGCCTCATGTCAGTGAAACAGGATCCCACTGTAATTGTATATACATTACATACTTGTTGGGGGGGTGGCTAGGTGGAGCCTAGATAGAGCACTGGCCCTGGAGTCAGGAGTACCTGAGTTCAAATCTGGCCTCAGACACTTAATAATTACCTAGCTGTGTGGCCTTGGGCAAGTCACTTAACCCCATTTCCTTGCAAAAAAAAAAGAACACCAAAAAAATTTTAAAAAAAACTAAAAAGATAGATATACTTGTTGAAGCTGAACTTTCAAAATACATAATAAAAATACATAGACATATACAAACACATATATGCAGATACATTTCAAGGATTAAGTTATGCTAATATCCCTTATTGCAACACAAAGATGTGCTTTCTTCTTGGTCTATTAAATAGTGTCCTTATACTTGATAAATAGAGATGCAATATAATTTGAAGGGGTGGAAACAGCAATGCTCTTGGAATTTAAATCTAACTAATGTGAAGAGACCTTTTAAAAATCACTTTGTTGAAATTTAATCTCAAGTATTCTCTTCCCTTTGGGGTATGTTATGTATGAAATCATTTCTCATCCATGGAGCTCAAGCAAATAGCGAATCCATTTTGGAGAGGATGGTCAAATATAATGAGTCATTGTGCCTAGTGTCTATAGAGTACAAAAAAGCCTTTGATTGAGTAGAAATAGAAATTCTGTCAGAAGTACTGAAAAAGGAAAGAATTATAGAAATATATATTGTTGGCAGGAAGCATCAATGTCTGGTATTCATGATAATTAGCAAAGAACTTAGATTCAGATATGCCCACTATCTCTTCAATTGTCAATCCAGAAACCTGGAATGAGGTTTGTGGTGTTAGTTTTTTGGAGGCAATGTGAGCATTATGCTTTATATTATACTACTGTAAGTTATACACACACAAAGACAAAAATGGCTTTTTTCCCCTAATTGGAGCTGTATTTCATTGAGAACAAAGACTATTTTTGTCTTTCTTTGTATCCCAGCACTAAACATAGTACCTGAGGCATGGTAAGGACTTAATAAATACTTGTTGAATGACTTCATATTCATAGAGTTCATTTTCACAAGTGTTGGAAACACTTATGTGGTTTAACTTGTTATTTACAACTGAAAAAGAAATTTAAGAATTGATATGAAATTACATTGTTTCCTGACTACCCTTTTCCAAGAGATCATCGCACTTCCATCAAAAACACACCCAAAGTACTTCAAGTTGGATGGAAAAAAATATTGATGTGACTTGACACTTTAGATAATTGCCCAAGAACTTAATATAAAAGTAAGTATGTGACTCATTCATTCAGGGTTCCTGTTATGTAGCAAGAAAGCGTTTTAGTTCCACCATCATGTGAAAAGACAGCTTATTTGGCTCCTTCCCTCCAAGACCCTTCTGTTTCTGAGAAACAGTACAAGGCAGTAGTTTTAGTGAAGCAGGTAACAAACTAGAGCATTCTGCAAATAGATCAAAATGCTTCCTCTTACAACAAAGTAATCATTTTCAAGCCCAGGCATCCTAATGGCTTCCTGGGGGTTATTGTTATAGGTGGTAAGAAATAAATCTCTTTGATTTTGGAGTACAAAGGTTTCATATTTAAAACCACTCTCATCCTTTTCCATGATAGATGCCCTGACCAGAGACAGTTGATTCAGCTTAGACTGATTTTTTCCTGAGGAAGTTTTAATTATTCCATTTACTATCTTGAGTCTCAACATACAGTAAGAGAGAAATATTTCTAGAATTTTAGAGGTAGCTAAAGAAGAGAATGAATAGGAATTACTAAAACTAGTGCCCTAATTTATTCTAGAATAAAATTGGGTGCTACTGCCCAATATTCTGCTCATGGTATTCAGTCTATAGGTCTACACACATGCATATACACACACACACATACACATATACATACTCACAAATATAGAGTCATTCTTCCAATTAGAATGTGATCTCTTAGTTGGTGGGAAATTTTTAATTTTTGTCTTTGTATCCCTTGGACCTGGTACATAGTAGGTACTTAATAAATGTGTGTTGATTAACTGATTAATCATATATCTATAGTCCAAAGGAAAATTTGAAGGTCATTTATCTTACCCCTGGAGGGAACTAAAGCCCTAAGAGATAAGGAGATTTGCCTGAAGTCACACTAATAGAAAGTGACAAAGTGTAGATAGGATGCCAAATTCAGGGCTCTATCCACTGTACCTCACTCTCTGACCAGCAATTTTGAAATAATATTGGTTTGGGTTTACATACTCAAAAAATTATTTCTTTTCCTTAAAATAGCCAGGTATTTAATCTTAAAGTGTTTGAGAATTTTTAAATTTTTAAATTAAGTCAGGAGGTAGGAATGAGCTATGTATTAGGAAATACAAGGATGTAATGTAAATTTTTTAATCTATTTAAATTAGAACCACGTGCCTAGACAATTGCCACAGTTATAATGCATATTTATCAGATATAGGCATAGTCATGATATCATTAATATTTCAAATTGTTTTATTACAGACCCTGAAGTCTCTTTCTTTCATTACTCCAAAGACAGGAATTTGGGAAATGCTTTTTATGTGTGTGTTAAACTAGGGTTTTATTTGATTTAAAATTAGTTCTCCCTTCCAGTGGCTCCCCCTACAGGTGGTAGATTGTTGTTCCACTGATCAGCATTGTGAAGGTATCATTTTAAAAACTATTACCTAAATTCCTGCAAATTGGCAGAAGAAAATGTCCATTGCTAGGGTGTCTCTTTGAACTGATAGAGACTGGCTGGTGTTCTGAATGCCGTTTCTGCTTTCCTGAGGGGTGAACTATGCCAATCTGTCAACACTTGCATGTTCCAGAGCCAACATTTTAGAAAATCATCCTTCCACAAAAGAGACACAATAATCCAGCATAGGGCACAAGCTAAGTGACAGATCTTATTTCATAATATAGACTTCTCTAATCCCAACACAGAACCTAACTGAACTGTGTAGCCAAGGAGCAAACAAAACTGGAAGATTTGAAGTATACTGGATGACTCAACCAACTTCCTTTTGATTAGATCCCCAAAAGCTTAAACTGAAAAATCATCTCCTTCCTTGTAGATAAACAGGGCTGTTTTATCCATTTTGATATCTAATCTTCCATTTTGATTTTTATGGCTAACAACATTTTTTTTTTTGGATCAATGGTGCCTCTGGCATCTCTTTTATATCTGGTAAGTCTTTCATGTACCCAGCAGGTCTTTCAGATAAAGTTTCCAAATGGTCATCTGTCCTGGAAGTAGATACTGAGCCTTTTATGAGAGTTTCACTCTTTAATAGGTCCTTATTGTTACATTAATAGGGTCAGAACTATTTTCTCCTATCCTTGGAAAGTTGGGGTGTGTGTGTGTGTGTGTGTGTGTGTGTGTGTGTGTGTGTGTGTGTGTGTGCTTTCCTTTTTTCCTTTTATGACTTCTTTTAATAGCTATAACAAAGTTGAAAAGAAGCTAAAAACATCCCACAATAGAGAATTCCTGGAGGAAAAAACTAAGAAAACTTCTCAGTGCTGACACATACAGGGGAATCGGTGCTTTTCACAATTCAATAGTGTACTAAAGTCACTTGTATCCATATTGTGGTCAACAAACACATTAATAGTCTATCTTATTAAAATAACTTTGAGGGGGAGGGCCTATCTAAATAAAATAAACCTTGTTGTTCATCTTCCACTCTAGAAATAAACAGTGCAATAGATAAGTAGTCCAAGTATCAATGTCTCTGCACACATTCCTGCTCTTCAGAATTATTGTTAACCTACCATCTACTATCAGAGTTGGAAGGAAAAAAGGAAAGCAGGAAGGAAATGAATGCTTATTAAGTGCCTATCACTATGTGTGCATAGATTTTTTTCTCTTCCCTACTTATTTATTCTGTCATTTTTTTCTTTGAAAAACAGGGACAATTTACTCTTTTGTCTCAGGAAGTTTCATTTATGATTTCTTGAAATAGAGCTCCGAAAAAAATAGGCTTTCATAAAGTCCATTGGGATTCAAATAGAGCTACTTGACTAAGCCTTTAAATACAAATGACTCTGGCTCTCACTGATTTTCCAATAATAGTTCCAAGCTCAAGCCTCACTTGTCCATTGTTTTGAGTTTTGAAGGCAATTGTTTCTGTTCTGGCCAGAAACCCTGAGGGTCTTCCCCTCCCAGACTGATTTTATTGAGTAGGCAAACCAGGCCATCTTTTGCCTCAATTCTTACCTAACCTTAAATCACTGAATGGGTGTTGCCTCACATTCTCTCACTGCATCTGGGACCATCTCCAGTCATTCTAACTATGACTTTTACTTTCATAATAGTCCTGAGAAATTGTCAAGGCAAGTATTATCATCTCTATTTCATAGATGAACTGCAACACAGAGAGGCTGGTTATTCGCTCAAGAATACCAGTATAGGTACTGATAATATTTCCCCTATACTAAAATGTCACTTTCCTCCCTTTTATCTTCAAATATCATCTAATCCTTTCATTAATTTCTTACTGCATTTGGGTTAACAATAGTGGCTACTTAGGAGTCAGATTGGAGAATATCTATAGAAACATGCTCTAGTTAAAAAGATTAGGCATAGATTCTGAAGACATGAGTTAAATTCCTGGAATCTCCACTTTACTTGCAGGGTGACTTTAGATAAGTTGCTTTTGCTCTGTGAAGTTCATCTCTTCAGGTGAAAAATCAGAGCTATGGGACCAGCCTCACAGGGTTGGTGTGTAGAAAAGCATTTTGTAAACATCAAAAAGCTGTAAAAATATAAATAATTCCAAAAGAAGCCATGGTGAGGCTACTCAGAAGTAAAATCTTGAGGCAACTAAGTGATACAGTGAATAAAATGCTTGGAGTCAGGAAGATCTGAGTTCAAATACAACTTCATTCACTTAATAACAGTGTAATTCTGAGCAAGTCGCTTACCCTCTGTTTGCTTTGATTCACTAGAGAAAAAAATTGGTAAACCACTGCAATATTTTTGCCAAAAAAAATCTTAGGTCTATGGGGGACACAAAGTCAGAAATGAAACAACTGAACAATTTAGGCAGTTAGGGTAAAATGATGGGTCTAAATTCAGAAAGACCTGACCTCAAATCTGACCCGGAAATAGAAGAAATACTGGACAGAAAAACAAGTTTTATAATTGGTTTCCTTCTGCTTTGACAAAGCAGCTTGAATTTAACTTTCCTCAAGGCAATATAAGCCCCTACCCCCATTCCATTGTTCATTTTATTGAGAAGGGGGTCGATAAAAACTTTTAGTAAAGTACTTTGCTCCCTTCTCTGGTAAGGACAACCCCCCCAGATAACAAAACAATGGATCCCTGCCCTAGACTAAAAGGACTAAATCTTAAAGCTATTGTCCCTTCTTCAAATTTACCCCACACTCCCTTTTCTCTGTTCTCTGAACTACCTGTTACCTTTCCCCTTTTGCTTTCTTCTTATCCCTTTCCCTTTCCTTCTTATCCCTTTTACCTTATCCTTTTCTTCTATTCCCTTTCCCCTTTCCCTTCCTTACCTTTTCTGCCTATCCTACCGCCCTACTTCCACCCCCCCCCCCCCCACCTTTCTCTACTTTTCCCGTCCTCCCTTTCCCTACCTTTTCTTCCCTATCTTCCCTCTGAAATCTCACTTTACTCAGTTGGAGTTGCTTTGTATTTCAGTGAAGTTAACTTGCTCTTGGGGATATGATCCCCCAAGTAACCTCTCTTGCTCCTATACCTTTCCTAACTGCTCATTCCCTCATGGCAGCTTATGTTGTTGATGTGGCTACTGCTGCTGGCTTCCAATTGCCTTTATTCTTTCTTTCCCTTAACTTCAGCATTACTTAAATAAACCTTTTTTTGTCCCTAAAAGTTCTTCTGGATCAAGGTCAGTCTTTTACTTGAATTCTTCTTCCAAAACTTTATCTGCCCTCATTTTTCCCCAAAATCAACCCCAGACACTTCCTAGCTATGTGATACTGGACAAGTACCTTAACTCAGTCTCGGTTTCTTCATCTATAAAATGAGCTGGAGAAGGAAATGGAAAATCACTCTAGTATCTTAGCCAAGAAAATTCAAAATGAGGTCTCTGAAACTCAAAGCTGACTGAATCATTATTTACATTATTTACATCATTATTATTTACAAAAGTAAAACCTTAGACATTTCCCTTCACTTTCCTCCGCCAACCAGAGACCATACTACAGAGCACCTCTGAGTGGTACTATCATGGAACATGCTTGGGTACGTTTGTTAAATACTTCATTCTGACAGTGATATTAAGACAGTTTCAAGATGGAATTTCCTTGCTTTTATCCATGACAAAGGCAGTCAGTTAGTATTTATGGAGTCTATCACAGTAGTTGGGAGCTTTAAAGTATAATAAAAATCATTAAAAGCCAGAGGCCTTGGGGACCCTTAAAAATTAGCAAGATTAACCTACCCATAAGAAAATAAAGATCCAGCAAGTAAAAAGATGCACAATGTATTACTTTGAGAGTCAGAACTAGGAACTTGTTCTCCTGGTCCCCAGGACAGGGTTATTTCCCTTGCATATGGCATGGATCCATAGTAGACATGGTCTTTATCCCCCAGTAAATTTTATAAACTAAATTATTCTGGTTGAGAAGTGATCTCTCCCTCCCTTATAAGTGCTCCTCTATCAGGATTCTGATTGTATTATTCAACTAAAATTGTTCTTTCTGAAATAGTTATCTTTTCATTGCCACATCTAGTAGGATACTTGCAGTCCTTGTTTTGGAACTCTACAGTACTTGAGTCTATTGATCAACTTTTCCCACAAGCTTTCCGCTCTCTAAATTGTTGTGATTGCTCTTTCTCGGTTCTCATCATTCTCAGTCTCCTTTGCTGGATCTTTGACCAGGTCAAACCCACCAACTAAGGGTGATCCTCAAGACCTTCTTTTCCCCATTTCCATATTATCTTCCTTGGTGATCTCATTAGCTTCCATAAGTACAAGTGACATTTCTATGCAGATGATTTCCCTTATATTTTTATTCAGCCTTTATAGTCTCTCTCCTGAGCTTTAGTCTCACGTCATCCACAGCTTTACAGACACTTCAAATTGGTTCTTATAGGCACATTTACTAGCTGTATGATTCTAAGCAAGTCACTCCAACATCCAACTGCCTCAGTTTCATCATCTGTAAAATGGGGGTAATAACAGTCCCTATGCCCACAGGGCTATTGTAATGATCAAATATACTATATAAATACAAGTTTTTTTTTTTACCATTATCTCATTTGGGGCCTTAGATTCCTCATGAGGGAGTTAGACTAGGTTGATTGTCAAGCTTCCTTCCAGTTCTAAAGCTTTGATACTTTGTATGTCACAGGTATAAAGATAAATACATTATGACCCTTGGTAAGTCTAACAGAAATGGCTAGTTAGTCTGCCATAATGGTGTTTAGGGAACCTCTCCTTTCAGGAATAATAATCAGCATGGAATCACAGGTAAATTGTCCCCTGTTATAGAAGGCCCATTATAGGAAATTTATGAAAGAAATTTTACTTTTTTCAGAATTGAATCCTACATAGTGAAGTGAAGGTATTCATGTACATGAATAAGTCATTAGAAAATCAAAATCACACAATCAACCATTGGGCTAATGAAATATCACTGGAATAATGAATGTACATTGTGTGAATTATACAGGTGCATATATATATATATATATATATATATATATATACATAAATCTACATAGAAAGAGATATATTCTCTGAGAATGGAATTCACATGGAATTTTTAGTGTAAGGTTCTTCTTATAGTTCATTGAATCAAAAATTTAGAGTTAAAAGGGCTTTGTTTCAAATAAGGAAACCAAGGTCCAGAAAGATTGAATAATTTGCCCAAAGGTTTCTTTGATTCTTTTAATGAAAAATGACATAACATTTCTGTCAGTGGTAGAAAGTAGTAGTAGAGTCAACAAAGTTCTTAGACAGGTTCTTATAAAAGCATCATGTGGCATTGATAGTGATGAGGGTAAAATGTTTCTAATGGATGTTGATATTTAATTTGCCTATAGAAAATATTTGTTTCTACAGTATAATGTTCTTGAACTGACTTTGTATGCATCTGGTTTTCCTTAATTTTTTTTTTTGCTTGAAATTTGTCCATCCTAATGAACATTTTTAAAATTGGTTTGTTGCTTGGGGTAGAATGACACCTCTTTCTTATTAAAAGATATCTTCCTAACATTTCTTTGGCATCCTCTAGACTACAAAAATCTGGGCAAATGAGACTCAAGAGAAATCTAGAGAAGACGCATTTTGCTTAAGAAATTTCAGACAAACGTGTGGTAGAGACAGAGTTGAGTGTGTGTTTGTGTGTGTGTGTGTGTGTGTGTGTGTGTGTGTGTGCGTGTGTGCATGTGTCTGTGTGTGTGTTTAAGGTTTCCACTTAAAGTTCGGTGCCAAAGCTACAGTACTTATACATTTTCTAAATGTGTTTTAAGCAATAAGTTGTACAACATTTTTAGAACATGTGTTAAGCTATTTCTCTAAGAATGAAGCTCTTAACAAAACATAAGCACTCTGCATGAGATCTTAGCAGCAAAGTGCTTAAAAGATAAAGTAAGAATTGGTACCATGGGAAGAACACCAGCTGTAGAGCACACAGGTCCATTATGAGAAGTATGGTAGTGGGTAGGGAGAAAATGATTTAATCAGGAGTAAAACCAATTTTATTATAAGGGCACGCAGGGGGTGTGGCACCATAGTGAGAGGGACATTTCAAAATATCTGACAGATTTCAACAATGTGAAAACCCCGTTCTTTAAAGTGACAGTAAACCCCATCAGGTCTCTCTTTTTGATGCTATTGTTAACAGTTGACTGTTTAAAGCTGGCCTGCTAAGATGCTGTCGATCTATTTCAATAGTGTGTAGCCAAATAAAAGACTAATTGTTGAAATGCGATCAATCAAAAATGATCACAGGGTGGAAAGAAGGTCTCCTCTGCTTATTTACTTATGGACAAAATCATTGTTTTTCCAGAAAGGTAAGAATAAAAAGCAAAGGCAGGGAGTAACCCCAATAAAATAGATTCACCTTTGTTTCTATCTGTGCTACATCCTGTTTGAAATAAATTTTAACTTTTATTAGTGGCATGAATGATATAATATACATACATATGTTTCATTTGAAAACTAATTTCATTCATGTTTGAAAAGGTATGCAAACAATCTTTATTTGAATCTCAGCCTGTCCCCTTCCTTCCACCCCCCAAAACCAAATACACACAAAGAGAAACTATTAGGGATGCTCACACTGATGGTGTCCTTTTATTTCATTCAAACACCACTACAAAAGGCAATCATAAAGCTGATATCAGAAGGTTATATCTGAACTAGATGACTACAAGGTAAAATAACCTGTTCTTTAAAAATAATAATAATCCCAGTTCCTCTAAGATGTGGTAAATACAAGCCCAGGTTACTCTGTTGTAAGTGAATCTTAGGCTTCATGAAATGGTTAATTTTTAGCTTTGCTATACACAAAATAAAAGACTTCCTTCAAAATGCACCAGGAGAAACATGGTGCTTTTTGAAGAACAATATCACCTGGATGTCTTACTTCTTGTGATCATAAATGAATAGCATCAGGCCCTGTGAATTTCCACAGATCTTCTTCTTGGGTGAGAACTTTTTTCACCTTCATAATAAGAAGGAAGAAAAAAAAATAATTCCCCAGAATAGTTTTCTTTCTATTAAAATCTTCATTCTGGCATTTTGTTTCTTTAATATTTAAATTTCTTGATTCACTCAAGCATCATAAGCACACATTTTGTCTGTTTCTAAAAGGAGTTGGTAAGCGCTTGTGGTTTGTCTTTACTGTTATCATTTTTGACAGCTTTGCATAGCCTGCGTAGGCCAACAGGGGTCTGTCTAATATTGTTGCTGGGCAAATCTTCTTCCCTGAGATGAAAACTAAACAAAATATTTTTGAAGCAGTAAGAAGGAATTAATGTCCTTTCTCTCACAGTACTCTATTCCTTGCTGACATTACATTCAGGCAAAAAAAAAAAAGGAGAAAAGTGTTACCCATTATTCCCTTGTACATAGCAAGGCTAACACATGTAAAGCAATAACTCATTTTCTATTGCCATGTTTAGCATATGTCTCCTGTTGGCTCAGCAAGGCCTTTAGGCCGGTCCCTTGAGCCGGCCATCATTGGCAACTCTTAGCCCCTCGGCCTCAAAACCAAATAGCTTTGAATCATGTTGAGCTGTGATGCTAATTTTCATACTGATGCATTATGGGAATAAATGTATCTGACATACTGTGTCAATGGCACTGTCTCTTTGTGTCTCTTGTTTTTTTGTTAGCTGCATTCCTACAGATGGTATTCCATTGAAAATGTTCCTTTCCTACGGAAAGGAAAAAAAAAACATGCACAGCACCAAACCTCTAGGTGCAGAAGGCTGTTAACGGTTGCTGATGATAGTAGGCAAACATTAACATAATAATTAGTGTCTTGTAATTGTTTCATTAAAACCAGTTGTTCCATTTCTCCTCGTGTTTTCCCAGAAGAGAAGCTGAATTTGGACGACAGCCAGTGGGAGGACATCCACGTTGTCACCGGAGCACTGAAGATGTTTTTCCGGGAGCTGCCTGAGCCGCTGTTCCCATACTGCTTCTTTGAACAGTTTGTGGAGGCAATAAGTAAGTACCTCACATTCAGGAGCAGTTAGCAGAATAGCCTGTCTGTTTAAAAAATAATAATAATAATAATAATAATAATAATAATAATAATAAAGAAGAGCAGCACATTCCCGGTGTACTCTACCTTCCATTTCAGTGGTTGGGATTGATTGCTTTTTATTTCAGGCTTGTTGTTACTAAGTTTGGGAAAAAAAGGATCCAATCTAGATTGGCCCACTTATTTAAAACAGGCCTTATGAAATGCAAACAAACAGCTTTTACAGAGACTGATTTAAATGAGTCACCCTTTATATCCCTAGCCTCTATCAAGTCTGTTTTCAGTATTCCAAAGACTACAAAAGACTTTTTTAAAAATATGTGCATTTTTGTTCAGGTCAATTACTTATGACATTTCTTTAAAGAATTGCTAAATTACCAATTGAGACAGCACATTCTCCATTCTTTCTCTAACCCTTCCCCACCAACACTGATAACTTAGCCAGCTGTGATTGACCAGCAGACAATTTGGATATTATATATTTTTAATGACAAAAGCTCCTTCTTATATGTTAAATTGGTGACCTGTCACAGAGAAGGCACATCTCTTTCTGCCCAGTGGATAATCAGGTGAACTAAGATGTTTGTTATTGTTTCAGGGGTTTTTTTTTCTGATCAATATGTTTTTTTCTTTTTTTTAGAAAGAACTACTTTTTAAAAGTAATATCATATTTTTTTTCTGAATGTAAGGAAACTTCTCTCATGGATGTTCTGAGAAGCAAGCAACCAACACATCTCTAAATTTAATATCTTAGGGTATACTTATGAGAATTGTGACAGCTTGGAAAAAGTTGCCTGGCAAGCAGGCTCATTTTTTTAAGGGGGAAAAAAGCTCACAAGCCTAGCAGGAGCTTAATTAAAGTCCAATCGAGAAAAATCTCCAAGAAAAAAAAAAAAAAAGCTCGACTTAGGAGGTCTGGTCTTTGATGACTGTCTGTGCAGAACTTCTATTAATGGGAATAGGAATTTGGTGAGTCCACATTGGACAGCAGACTGGTCAACATGCCCTTTCATTCAGTTTTTGATTTTGCAAAATCTTCATGTAAGGTCTGGGAAAACTGATGTCAAGGGGAATAAAACAGAGGTGATTCTCTCAAGGTCTCTCTTCTTGCTGCTTAGAATTACAGAGTTTTTGTTTTTTCTTTCTTTTCTTTTTAAGAGCAGGAACAATGATTATCAATGGGTTTTCAGGGTGACAGCAACATACTTTTCCCATTTCCTGGCTTTTTATTTCATCCACTCCCATTTAATGGGAAGAATAATGAAGAGTGAGATTTTTCAGTTTCCATATTCTCACAACTTCTTTAAAAAACATGCACATAAAAGACATAAAAATCTCTGGTTTTATACAAAACTGGAATATTCCTCAACATTTAAGTATGTCTTTGTATCTAATATTTCAAAAAGAAATTAGAACAGTAGAAGGAAGTGGGGGAAGATGAGTACAAAAGTCACAAATATGTGATGGAGCCTTGATAACTGTCAGTCAATATAAACCTAAGGAAGTCACTCAACTTCCAATGTCTTTAGGTTGTTGTATGTATGTTCTGGCTTACTGGGACAAATATCATTTAAACTTCTCTTAGTGTATCTTCAAATTTAATCCATTTACTCCTTACCTCTCTGACTGAAGGAAACAGATTATTAAAACCAGATGGAAGCACACACAGCCTCTGGTTTGACACAGGAAATAGCATCAATCCATAGCAGCCCTCCACTCATGTATGTACCTGATTGATTTGGCCAGAATGGTGTAAGGCTAGAGTTGATATCAATCACGGATGTGAACATTCTGCTGTAATTGATTACCATTAACTATGGAAGCTGCCACCTGCAGGAGTCTTCAGTTGAAAGAATTAGTCTGTGAAGAAGGAAACACAGAGAATAACAGAAACAAAAGTCTTCCCTTACCACTGACCAAGAGGAAGGTCCAGGTGACCTGGTGGAGGAATGTGCACTAAATAATAATTCAAGTCTATTAGCAATCAGGCAGGTGCTTCCTAATATGAATATTCTTGGTCCAACTTTGAAGTCCAATTCCCATAGCTTTTTGCTTGAGTATTGTGAAACTAAGGGAAAAAAAATGCCCATCATAGTTTTGTTGCCACTGGTATTTTGGGGGGTCACCAATAAAAGATAGAAATTGATGGTTACTGAAAGACTTTTGAGTGCTCTCTAGGATTTTAAAACTGCTCAGGATTTTATTACAAATTATTACAAAGTAAACAGGTTAAAACTTTTCCTCCTCCCTGAGAGTCAACAAGCACTTTAGGACAGAGTGAATGACAAAAGGCTAAGAGAGGTTGCTTGGGAGTCTGAGACAGAGATAAAGGGAGATAAAGAGAGACAGGGATAAAGACAGTCAGGAAGAGCTGACTAGGCCAGAGAAAGTGGATCAGCCAGAGTGGACAGCCCTGAGTGGAGGTTCAGTCCAGGTTTTATAGCCTTGCCCATTATCTGATGACTGAGGGCAAAAAGGGAAATCCCTCCCTATCTCACCTGACTAAAACCAAGTAGAAGGTTGGAAACGGGAGGTTGGGAATGAGAAGACAGGATACAAATTTTACATTTAGCAATGAGACAATCGAGGTCAATTTACACCTCAAGAGCAAAGAGCCTTCCACCCTTTAATAAGAGTTAACAACATTATAGATTATTTTCTACATTCATAATTCTCTGCATCAGTTTCATTTCCATTCATTTGTTCAACAAGCACCAATGAAACACCTACTTGCCAGACACTGTGCTGATAACACAGCATCACAAAGACAAAAATAAATTAACTCCTGTCCTCAAGGAGCTTTTATTCTATTGAGATTGAAGGAAAATACTATGTACATCTGAAAAATGTGTAAGTGTGATCCAGCTGTAGAAGACAGCTTAGGCAAAAGCAAAAATAGAGAAAATGAAATGTTGGAGTATGAGGAACAGCAAGAAATTTGGCTAGAATATAGAATGTAAAAAGGAGTAATATATGATTGATCTAAAAAGGTAGACCAGAAGCAAATTGAGAAGAGATTCAAAATTAAGACTGAGGAGTGTCTTTTATCACTAGCACTTCTTGAGAGAGGAATTATATATTAAGACTCATGCTTTAGGAATTTCTGTGTGACAGCTTTGTGGAATATGGATTAGAGAGCTAGGATCACAGTAAGGATGCTATGTGGCAATATTCTCAATGTAAGGAGATGAAACACTGAGCTAGAGTGGAGAGAAGAGGACAGATTCAGTTTATGAATAGAATCAAGCAGATTTAAGAATTGATGAGATATAAAAAGTAAGAAGGAACTAGGAGTTAATGAATGTTTTAAGGTTATAAACCTGGCTAACTAGAAGGAGGGATCAACTTCAGGAAATTCAAATCCTGACCCTGATGAGTGTGATTACAGCATTATAATGCCCAAAGTCCCAGGAACATGTACTCTGGATGAGGCTCCATAGATCTTTATTTCAGTCCTAATCTCTAACTCAGAGTTTTCCAGTGATGAGGAAGAGGTCATTTCCATTAGAAAGATAGCATAAAACCCATGCCTATGTTTTATGAGGACACAAGATTCTTTTATTACCTTCCTCTTCTACCTTTTCCCCATGTTTCACCTACACAATAGGTAAGGTTGGAGATATTTTGTTCACAAAGTGAAAGTCTGTTAATTTTAGTGCTAAAGTTAAAAGGTGAAAAGTGAATTGCCACCAGAAGATAGCACTTAGAAAGCTTTGGTCTAAGTGAGGGAAGTTAGTGGTCACTCATGATGGTAGAAAGATCTCTAAATTTTTTAAAGAACAGAAGAACTTACTTTTTTTTTTAATCTTTTCTTTTTGGACTGAAAAAGAAGCATCACTATGATAGCCTGAAAATGTCATAGTGATGTTGTATTTGATAATACCCTTTGGGATAATAATAAAAAATAGAGATTGTTATATATTTCAGAATCCAAGTGCTTTAACCATTGATTTGAAAAGCCATCCTCAATGCCAAAGCAACTAGGTCACCTACAGGTCATTTCCTGAGAATTTAACCCACTCACTGAGAGGACTTAATTCCTTTGGAAATGACTTGTACTGAAGTCATTAATCATGCTATAAATGGGAGCAAGGCTTAAAAAACCCCACAGCCCATAGCATTTTTTTTATGATAGGTGATGAAATCTCACTAACAGAGGACTGTACAGTGAGGCCAGGTATTTCTAGGGTAGCTGAGATGTTGGGCTATAATTGCCACTCCTTCCTCAGTTTGGAGGACCAGACAGGTGCACAAGGCCCAAGGCGAGGAAAAACTTGAATCCTCTCCAATTTTAGCCTGTACAGTTCTTGAAGGACAGAGAAGATCTGGAGAGGACTAAAAGAAGAGCAGCACAAATTACTGGGATGATATAGTTGAAAAAAAATGACTGAGAAATGACTTAATAGATAGCTCCAAATATCTGAAGCACTGACCAGCTATTCTCATTCTCACAGAAGATAATTAAATGAAATGGATTTAAACTTTGGCAAGGCTGATTTAGGGTAGAAATAAAGAACTACCTGAAAGTAAAGAATATTAATTATATTTCCAATGAAGTCTATTGAATATTCCCAGATAACTCTCTTTCTTTAAAACCTTTAATACATAACTATTTATTTGAATGGCTTAAGTGTTACACAGCATAAAGATGTCTTCCAGTCCAAGAACTGTTTTATTTCATTTTCCTGCTGCCCATTGTTTCCCCATTCCATTCCCAAATCCTTTCATTCTGATGCAATGTCCTAATCCTAGCCATACCCCTTTCAGTTTTTTCCCATCTAGGTTTTTTCCTTGTAACTTCTCTTATTCTCTCTCATATGGGACACACTCAAACATAGATGATTTCCCACATTTTTCTTCTGATTTCCCTAAAATCCCAGAAAAGAGTCAGGTTGTTTCTGCAATGAGAAGGGAATGAAGAAAAAAGTAATGTTGGTTTCTTCTTTTATGCTATTACCTGAGGGGGGAAAGTGGAATTTATTTCCTTCTTTTAAAAAATGACTAAATCTAAACTCAACCACAAAAATAAGCGACCAACACACCAAATTCTGATTAAGCCTCTGCACAGCAGAGGATTCTGCTCAGTAGACTCAGTTTGCTAAGCATCAATTTGCAGATGCTCATATATTGTGTTTTAAGGTTTCCTAAGATACTACTTTTGTGTATATATGCAATTGTTTCCTGCTTTTTATATAGGTGCAGCAAGTAAACAAATTGTTTTATCTTTCTTTGCTTTTCATTCCCCACCTTCCCCCAACTCTCTATTTGGGTGGCCTAAATTACCTCTATCTTCAGCAACTGCAATAAGCATACATATTAGACTAAGGATATCAAAAAAAGCAGAAAAGAAGGTTCTTGCCCCTAGGGAGTTTACATTCTAATGGAGGAGGCAATACACAAACAACTATCTCTTTTTTCATTTCTACCAGCTGAACCCCCAAAGTTTCCTTCAGTTTGAGCCACATTATAGGTCAAATCCTCCATAAAAATTTTTCAGTGGCAAGGAGATGATCTCAGATTTTCAAAGTCAGGCAGGTTCTATCAAATTTTAAAAGCTTAGGTCAAGTCAGATATACGTTTCTCCATTGAGGACTGTTCTTGACCAAGGAAAAAGAAATTTGTCATCAGAAGATTGGCTAGCTGATGATGAACTATCATGATTGGGGGGGGGGTCATATGAAATGGGCCAACATTTTAAATAGATCTCATGTAGCACTCCTACTTACAAACATGGAGTGACTAAATGGGGACAAAAGCAATTAAATCACACAGTTTTAGATCACCTACAGACCTTGTTTCAAAGGTGTGGCCTTTGTTGAACAACTGGTCATGTTTAAGAAGAAATAAAAAATAAATGAAAACCCTACAGTTTATCAGTTTGAAAATACTCATCTATTTTATGTATGTCAGTTTTATTGGCATGCTGTTGGACAAATAGCTTTATGACTCTAATTTCCTCTTCATTGGTGGTGAATTCACCCTTTTCATTTTTGATACTATAATTTGGTTTTCTATTTTTTTAATTCAAATAAAACCAAAGGTTTATATATTATATAATATATAATTATTAGTTTTTTATAAAACCATAATCATAGCTTTATTTTTTAATTCAATAGTTTTCTTAGTTCCAATTTTATTACTCTCTCCAGTTTTTCAGAATTTCTAATTTAGTGTTTAATTGGGGATTTTTAATTTGTTCTCTTTTTCTAGTTTTTTAAATTGCATGCATGCCCAAATCATTCATTTGTTCTTTATTTTATTTATGTAAGTAATTAGAGATACAGAATTTTCTTTAAGTACTGTTTTAGCCAAATTCCATAAATTTTGGTATGTTGGCTTAGTATTGTTATTCTTTGATGAGACTATTGATGGTTTCCTATTATTTGTTCTTTGACCCATTCATTTTCTTAAGATTAGATAGTTTCCAATTAATTTTTATCTATCTTTCCTTAACTGTTTATTATATAAAAATTTGTGTTGCTTTATGATCTGAAAAGGATGAAGTCAATATTTCTGCTTTTCTGCATTTGACTGTGAGGTTTTTACTAATACATGGTCAATTTTTGTGGAGGTGCCACATACCACTGAGAAAAAGATATATTTCTTTCTATCTCCATGAGTCTATCATAGCTGATTTTTCTAAAATTCTACTTATTTCTTTAGTTTACTTTTTGATTAGATTTATCTAATTCTGAAAGGGGGAAGTTGAGGTCCTAAACTAATATAGTTTTGCTATTTCTTATAACTTATCTATCATCTCCTCTAAGAATTTGTATGCTTATACAACTTGGTTATTATTTGTTTAGTATTGATATTATTTCATTATTTGCAGTACCTTTTAGCAAGATGTAGTTCTCCTTCCTTGTCTCTTTTATTTGGACCTATTTTTGATTTTGCTTTGTTAGAGATTAGATTGCTATCCCTGCTTTTTTTTTTATTTCAGCTGAGGCATAAAAGATTCTGCTCCTGTCTTTTACCTTTACTCTGTACATGTCTCTCTGTTTCAAATGTAAACAAAATATTGTAGAATTTTGGTTTTTAATCAACTCTACTATCCAGATCCCTTTTTTTGAGAGAGTTCATTCCATTCACATTCACTATTATGATTGCTGTGTATTTCCCTCTGTCCTATTTTCCTTCTATTTATATATTCCCTCTCTCTTCTTTCACCCTGTCCCTCCCCATCATTATTTTCCTTATGACCACTGCCTCCCTCGATCTGCCCTCCCTTCTAACACATCCTTTTCTTTTTCCCTTTCCCTCCTACTTCCCTATAGGGAAAGATAGATTTCTTTATTCAACTGAATATGTATATTATTCCCTCTCTGAGTTAAATTAACTTTGAGTATGGTTCAAAATGCTCACCCCCTCCTTTTTTCCCTCTACTATAATAGGTCATACATCTTCATGTCAGCAGATAGATAAATGACAGATTAGAGCAAATACGCGTTTCTAGTACAAGCTCATTTACAAAACATTGTGGCAGAGGATAACTGCCAACCAGGTGGAATTTTATTAATTTCATTAAGCCAGGCAGCTTCAATGAATTCTCAGTGAAAATCCATAAGAATACAATAGGGATCATTCTAACTATCTACACTGGATAAACAAAGTTAATCAATCAACCAACCAGCACAAATTGAGTACTTTATTGTAAATACTGTGGATACAAATATAAAAGTAAGACAGTCCCTACCCTCAAAAAACTTGTTACTTAATATCCAGACTATGAAATAAAGCTTTGATAACTCCATCAGTTTAGTTAACCAACACAAATATTGTGGATAGATGGTACAGATGGACAATAGGTTGGGAGCAGAATTAAGCAGGAGAAGGAGCTAGTATTACAAAACATTTGGGAAACTGTATGATGATCCCAAACTTCTAAGTGCCACAATGTCCCATGTCTTTAATGCTACTATTATCCTGGTAATACTATATGGCTATAAATCATGAAATAATACCATCTCAAAATAATCAAATGGCAAGTAACTCAAAACCCATGGGTAAAATACTTTGGTTATAAGACAGTTATAACATTAGCAAATATAATATTTAAAAGATATTTTCAAGGAGTCAGATATGACTAGAAAAGGACATGAACTTAAAAAAGAGGTGACAAAAATGAAAGATATCAAATGTGTAGCTATCTGAATAACACCAGGCTTTTTCCTTAATCATAGAAACATTTCCAGTATGATGGACTTTTCATCTTCATCAGTGGAGGGAGTACGTTGTTTTGAAACCAAAAGTCCATTCATGTATAGCAGGCAAATCACTGATGAATTAAAATAATAATTGGATGCTAACACCATGAATTTCTTTTACTTGGTCACATATAAATGATTAATTTTGAAGGCCTAAAGTTCACAACTATTTTAGAAAAAAATACAACTATATCCAGGAAGAGGATATCAGAACTGGAAAACGTTGCAAAGATATAATTGAACACAAAGTGATATGAATTTTATAATGACTTCTAATGGTCTCCAGGAACTCAGTCCTTCATATTTTTTCCTTTAGAAAAAAAACGAGAGCCTGGTGCCAATTAGGTGGCACAATGGATAGAGCACCAACCCTGGAGTCAGGAGGATCTTAATTCAAATTTGGTCTCAGACACTTAATAATGACCCAGCTGTCCTTGGGCAAGTCACTTAACCTCATTGCCTGGTAAAATAAGAAAGACATGAAAATCAGAAAGATTAGAATCAGATCAATCTTAATGCCTTTTGCAAGGTATCATGGCTCTAAGAGCTAGAAGGGACCTCAACTGAAGAAATTTAAACCCAAAGAAGTTAAAAGACTTATGACTACAGTCACAGAAGTAACAGGTTTGAATTCACATCTTTTGTGAAGGGTAACACAAGTACTCTGGCTTCAGAACCATGGTTAACAGAATGAGCTACATACATTTTTTAGGGTATACTTGATGAAAATATGTGGAAATATACTCAAAAAATAGGTAGATTTTTAAAAAGTCCTTGCTACATGATATTATATTTTTATTATTTCACAATTAACAGAAAAACACAGACACCACTTTCTCTAAAGTTATTTATTAGTACTGTTATCATTATAATTAATAGTAGTGTTATTAATATTGTGTTTAAATGTTTTGTCCAACTCTGTGATCTCTTTTGAGGTTGTCTTGGCAATGCTTGACCATTTCATAATCCAGATATTTTGCACATTTTACAGATGAAGAAACTGAGGCAAATAGGGTTAAGTGATTTGCTCAGAATCACACAGCTGGTAAATGTCTGAGGCTAAATAAGAAGTTAGGAAAATGAGTCTTCCAATGTCAGGCCTGGCACTCTATTCACTGTACCATCTAGCTGCTCCATTATTATTAATGGTAATAGTACTAATTACTAGTAAAAGTACCATTATTTAATAGTTAAATTTTAGTACTGATTTATCAGTAATAGCACTATTATTAGAAGTAATACAAACTATTAGTAGTAACTATTATTTAATAATTTAGAGCAATATTTAATTTTAATACTACTATTATAAACAATAATACTAGTTATTATGACTGATAATGTCTATGCTCTGGGACCCTGGACATATATATTAATTCTCTTTACCTCAGTTTTCTCATTTGTAAAATTATTTGGAGAAGGAAATGGTCTACCATTCCAATATATTTGCCAGGAAAAACCTAAAAGGAGTCACAAAGAGTTGGACAAGACTAATCACTAAACAATAACATTAATAATAACATTTGACTTGGCAGAAAATAATAAAGCCCTAAAGGCACTCTTTTCACAAAGTTTTTCATGCATATGTTAAGATCATGTAAGATTACTTGATAAAAGCAATTACATAGATAATTTGTTTAAAAGAATTGAAGCCTCTTATTATTAACTTCAATTATAGCAAAGAACAGGAAAATAATATATTAACCAACGTCTGTCAGCCTAATCATGGGTTTTTTCTAAAAGGTACAAAAAGAGAGATTCTCTGAATGGTGAAGTGCTCCAGAAGCTCTGTTAGTAGATCAACTGAGTTGATTGCTTTGAGTTCTAGTACCTGACATAATATCTTCAACAAGATGCAAACACTAACAAGATATTTGTCAAGCAGTTCATACTGGAAAAAACAAATGGATATACATCTAGCAGTAGTTAAGAATGTTCATCCTGGAGTTAGGACGACTTGAGGGCAAATTCAGCCTCAGAAACTTCTTAGCTCTATTTTCCTAATTAAGTTCCTTAAATCTCAATGTCCACATATAAAAATGGGGAAAATAGCATCTCCCTCTCATGGTTGTTTTGAAAATAAAATGAGATATTTGTAAAGCATTTGTAAAACACCTTGCAATTCTATAGAAATCTCATTATTATTATTACATACAATTGAAAGCATAGTACTTTGCATTAGTTTATCAGTACTTATATCTGGGACAGGACTATAAGTGAATGATGAATCTGGCCAAAAATTTAACAGCAAGATGTTTGTGGACTGGAATATATGTGGGAAACTGCAGAATTTTCAGCCATTCCAAATTGTTCTCTCAGTGCAAAACCCCTTCTTTTTATCACAGGAATTCTTCTGATAGCATTGTAGAAGTTTCAGAAGAATCAATGTTATAAGTGACCCAAAGCAGCAGATCTGGGGTTATCATTAAATTATGACATATTTCTGACAAAGGACTATGAAGTGGAACTGTAACAAATGACTATGAGTAAAATATGTGATCAGAAAAAAGAGGTGTACAGATCATGTAGCAATAGTGGAATGAAAAAATGGTCAGTTCAAGTGTCGCTTTTAATATCCACTGTATCTTCAGTCACTTTTTTTAATATCCACTTTACATTTTAGAAAACTGAGGTTGTCACTTGCTCAAGTTTTCACAGTTAAGGAGATTTGAACAGAGAGAGGTCTTACTTATTGCCAGTCCAGTGCTCTATCTACTGTACCACCTTACTATTTTAGAACAATTTTTTTTTATTTTAGAACAAATTTTAATGTTTTTGTCAAATTGGTACTTGGAAAGCTTGCTTAGTACCCATATAGGATGGAATACATAGACTCAGAGTCTATATTTTTCATGAGGAGAAAGTGTGCTACAGTAGATAGAAGGTTGGACTTGGAGTCAGGATGATCAAGGTTTATGTTCTTATTTTTACATCTAGTGATCATGTGATCCAGGGATCACATCGGTCTACTTCCACAGACCAATAACATTTTAAATTGCACAACTGTGAAAGTTTAGTTCTTGGAAAGTTCCCACATTGAGACCTCCCTTCACTGATTGAGTTACAAGATCAGGTGAAAAAAAATCTGGTTCTTCTAGTAAATTTAACAGGATTAATAGTATTTTAATTGTAATTTTAAAATTTAAGTAATTAAATTAAATTAAAAGAATTTAATTTAAGTAAATTTTAAATTTAATAGTAAATTTTTAATAGTAAATTTTGAAGATAATAAGTTAAGGGTTATGAATACAGTCACAGTATTTCAGAATTTGTGGGAATCTCAGGGTCTTTAATTCAACCTATATGTGAACAAGAATATCGTCGATTCACACAAGTCAA
The DNA here is from genome assembly GCF_037893015.1 of Macrotis lagotis. Classification (NCBI taxonomy): domain Eukaryota; kingdom Metazoa; phylum Chordata; class Mammalia; order Peramelemorphia; family Peramelidae; genus Macrotis; species Macrotis lagotis. The sequence continues at coordinate 633,656,179 of NC_133658.1, forward strand.
ACTGAAGGTTTATTATTATCAAAACTAAATCTGTTTTCAGCTTCTATCCATTGCTCCAAGTTCTCTCATATAAAGCCTAAACTTTCCTAGAAAATTCAACAAGAGAACTTTACTAGAACCAGAGTATCACCATGTACAAAACTGCTGCACAAAATCATTTGTATATTACATTGATCCTTGTAAATTGGAGAACAAATATTTTAACAAATGTCACTACATTCATCCCAATCTACATGGAATGTAAAGATCTCAAACTATAGAGACATAGCTGAAGAGTTGTTGTTGTGGGAAAAGGGTGAAGTATATGTCATTCTCTTCATTCTTTATACTGCTACAGTTGTCTCAGAAATGGTTTTGGTGAGCCTCTAGATCTAGGAGATCAATATGTCTTTTCAATTAAAAAAACCCACTTTTTATCCACCAAACCCACCTTTTCCTCTACCTTATATTATGTATGTACATACATTTCTCTACCAAATATTAAGCATAAAGGAACAACCTGTACCAGGACCATTTAATAATAGTAATTATTGTGCTAACAATAATAAAATGTTATCATTGTTTTTGTTATATAATAAACTCATATTGAACATGCAAAAGGCAAGTTTATCCAAAGAAAACCTTTCATAAGCTAGGCAGTCACCCTTATGTTGAGCAGGCATCTCACAAATGCTTTCCGTTGATCACAAGGTGAATCAGTCAAGGTAGTATTGATGGCTTGGCACAATCCATCCTCACTAGTGAAAAGGAACTCATACAACATGTCCAGCTGTCAGCTAGTCAGTAACATCATCTTCATACACAAAAGACGACAGCTAAAGACATTGTAGTTTGGAGAAACAATTTCTCAGTTGCATGCTCTAATGGTTTTCTCCATGGTAATCATACCATTGTGCTGTTAAAGTATTGTTTGAATAGGTAATTGAAAAAAATTCCCAGTCAAATATCTTTGTAAATATTTTCTTTACTCTTGACTTTATATTGCCCTTTGGTCAAACTATTTCTGATGCATCGTCAACTCTGTTATGACACTCCTTGGGAGAAAAGAAACAGAGCTTGCAAGACACTTGACTAAAAAACGGTGGCTGAACATAGAAGTATGATAGTGACAAATTGCCTTAATACCAGAGAAAGTGAAAAATGGAATCTAAAGGACCATTTGTTGGGGGGAAGAGAGGTGTAAAAATAATATGGGTGTTCTGTGCTAAATCTAGGAAAGTTGAAATTAAAATAAAACTAAGTTTGGATATAAAAGAAGTCTTATACAAGTTTTTACAGCAGGTTAAAATTCTTACTGACTTGGTAATTTTCATTGCTGTAACTTTTTTTTTTTACAAACTAGAAATTTTATGGTAGGTGCCTGGCCTGTCTCTTAACTCATGCTAATTATATACATAATTAAATATATTTTTAAAGAGAGAGAGAGAGAGTGAGAGAGAGAGATGACTAGAGCCAACTGGCTTGCACAGGTGTCTTCATAAGAATAGTTTAGTGCTAGATAATAAACTGTACCCCAGTCTACTTGAGTCTGTTTAACAGAGACTTCTTTGCAAGTTGAACTGTATGATCAAAACTAATGTTGAACCTTAAAATAGAGATTACATTTTTTCTGAGAATTTTTATTTCCCATACTCCATCATATATTTAAAGGGGTCATTTTGTAAAGTCATAGCTCTTCTAGATGAATGATTAGTCAGACTTCATGAATCATATACATTTACGTGTACCTACATTCTGTTCTTTTACTTAAAAAGAAAACAGAGTTCCTTCTCAATGAAAAGCAGGTAACTATACTTTAAGCAATTTTACTTATGATGAGTTGTTTTGGCAACTCTAGCAATCAGTTAATAAATTCACCTCATCAGTCAGGAAAAAAAATACCCATGGGGCTGCAATGAAGTAGGAGATCCAGGTTCCCATACAATAAACGTTGCCAAAATTTTGAGTTTCCTTTTCATGATACAACCCCTAAGGAACCTTTAAAATTTGTCTTGTCCAATCTTTTCATTTTAAAGAACAAAAAACTGAGGTCCAGAAAATTTAAAACACTTTTCCAAGATCACACGGGAAGCATATTCAGTTCTCTGGTTTCAAATCCAGTGCCAAGCTGATAACTGGGGAAATAATGGATAGGTACGCAGAAATAAGTACATAGGAAGAGAAACTAGTGGAGAAATTGGTGAGTTCCATTTGGACACGATGAGGTTAATGCTCTAGGAGAAAATATCTAGCAGACATAGGAAAATGTGGAAGAGAAAAGGTAGAAGGGCTAGAAAAAGGAGAAAAAAAGGAATGGGAAGGGAAGAGAAAAGGTAACTGATGAGCAAAGTTCTGTTGAAATTAAGAATGATAGAAGATGAACTCCAGGACATAGATGGAAGGATTAGAAGGAGGGGCACTTTCTTCTCAGATACAGTTGTAAAGAAAAAAGTGATTGAAGATACAGAGAAGTTGTGAGTAGGATAGAGATTACATTGTTCTAGTGAAATTTCATTTTCTATTCAGAAGAAATGGGTTTGAATTAAGATCCTGCTGCTTGGTGCTCAAACTGAGTGAGTTTCTACAGGCATGCCATCTCTCTGTGTCTCTTTCCTTGACTGTAAAATAGGATTATCTCATAAGTCCTTCTTGATGTTATGAAGGTTAGCTGACCTTAGTAAAAGAGGTCGAAATGTAGGGGCATGTATACCTTTGTACAAACCCTTTGCCCCAAAGTCAGTATAACCCCCTCTTTTCAATGGACACCAGATATTCTTTTAGCAAAGAAGTCAAGAAATGGATTTTTTTCTACCATTTACAAAAAAAAAAAAAGAATTTTATGTAAACTTTTCATGGATTGTTCCTAAATTTTAAATGGAATGAGAAATAATCTTTCTCTCTATTCAATTTCTTCTCTCTCATTAGAAGAACTATATTCTGACACCTAAGAGTCCAATTTAAGATATTTTTTTTCCTCTTGTGATTTTCCTCTCATTCTACTATCTTTAGAGTTAAATTTTAAACATCATGCATACTGTGGCAATATAAACTCCCAATAGAAATTCTGCTTATGTTGGAAAAGCAGAACACCCAAGCTGAGAAATGTCAACTAGTTTGGAGAATGGATATTTTCCCTAAAGATTTACTGATGTATTTTTTACCTACACTTTGGGGACTAATAAATTCATGGGAGATTCTACACTTTTGCAGAAGAAATGAAGGATTTTGATTTCAAAAACAAAACTGCTTTGTTTTGGAAATTGTAAAGTGAACAATAAGAGATATTTTAATATTAATGTAGCTAAACTGAAAATATTAATTTTCCATGAGTTTAAGCTACCTCATGCTTTTTTAACAAGAAAAATAATGGCCCATTTGGGATAGATTCAAACCTTTTTAGAAAAAATAAAAATAATTTTTTAAATCATTACACAATATAGTTAAAAGGAGTTTCATACCTTAGTTATATCAACTTATTGGTTTAAATGTGATATATTTAGTAGCATCACAAATTGAGAGGAGGTATAGTAGTATGCATAGAGAGCTAGTCTTAGAACAAGAAAATTTAGATTCAAGTTCACTGCTGAAATATCATACTTGTGTGATTCTGAGAAAGTAACTTATCCTCTTAGTGTCCCAAGCAATTCTATATAATTTCAGAAAAGTCAGTGATCCTGATCTCTTGCTGTGAGGAGAGTAACCAATACCAACTTGGATACCTGGTGGGACATTATATCATCATCTGCCACTGGATCTCACAAGGGAGAGCCTTGAACATTCTAATCACCTCCTTCACTCAACTGACCTCTATCCAGTCATTAATATTCTGTTAGGATTTATTTTTCAATGAGTTACACGCTCTCACTTCCTCATACTCTCCCCATCCTGGTGATTCTGATTATATTTGAATTCTGTCATAATATAAACCATATTCTCCATGCCACATTTACTCTTAATCCCTCTCAAACCCATTCCCTAATCCTGCGTCCCACTCCCTAATCCTGTGTCCCACTCCAGAGAGAACCACTTCTTCCTCTGTCTTCTTTGAAATACCTTCTCCATAATTAACAAGTCATCTCAAGTCTTTCCCTTTTGCTTGACTCTCACTGAGACTTTGCTCCTTCCTACTGATATCCCTTGCTATTCTGTTCAATGCTATTTATACTTTCATTTCTACCCTTAAATTGTTGGCTGTTTTAGGCAGGTCAGCTTACTTCTTGCTTCAGATTGTCACTCCTATATTCCCCCTTTGCCACTATCATTCACTAATCTCTCCTCTTTTGAGGTTCATTCAATCCAAATTCTTCACCCAGGCAATATTCTGACAGATTACTGTTCACTGACCCTTCAACATACTCCTTCTTTCTTCAAAGAGCTCAATACCTGGATCACAATCTTTCTACCTACCTCAACTCCTTGCCTCATAGTAGGGTACATGAAGGTACAATACTGATATTTTACCCAAATACTCACACTACCCAGTTCCTTAATCTACTCATTTCCCTTGACCAAATTCTCTACTCCAGTTAGTCATACATTTGATCTTGCCATCATCCACAAGTGTTCCATTTAGATATACATGAATTTCAAATTTCCTTTATCTGAACATAACACTTTTTCATTCCATCCTCCTCTCTGGTTGATGCCCTCTAAACCTGTTCTTATCTTCACTATAACCTCAGTCCCTCCAGTCTTCAGTTCTTGCACCATTAGCCTTGTATTAACTATACTCTTTGCCTACTTCAAACCCCTGTTGAATCATGTAAGTTCTACGCTATCTTCTAAAGTTCCTTGCTCCTTTGTTCTTTTCTTGATCATGCCTTGCCAGACTCCAGCCTTATATTATACCCACCATCTGCCACTTCTGTTCATAATCAGATACTGCTAAACAGAACTAAAGAAAATCAGGAAATCATGCTGACTGGACAAAATACAAATTCATGTTACATAATTTTCAACTGGCCCCTTACTGTGGCTAAGCAATCCTTTTTCACCTCCCAAATTGATTCACTTTTGCACTTACCAAACTATATTCCAAACCTTTTCATGGTCCAGCAGCCTCCTATGACCACCCCTTCCCCAACATTTTTTAATCTTTTATTTTTTAATTTACATTTTTATTTATTTTTACATTACTAAAATAGAATTGTTGTAAGAGTAAGCATAATCCCCCCCTCCCCCCTACAAAAATAAAAAACCTCACAAGAAATAAAGTGAAAGAAAGAGAAAAAAAAATGTGCTTCAGTCTGTGTTCTGATACCACCAGCTCTGTCTCTGGAGTGTATCGCATTCTTTATCATAAATCCATCAGAGAAGTTATTTCCATATTTTTCCACAGTTAATATTGCTAATTGTAATTCCCTCCATCCATTTCTCCCTACTACCAATTATTATATTTTCTTTCTCTTTTCACTATGTCCCTCTTTAAACATGTGCTCTGGAGCAGCATAGTGGTGCAGTGGACAGAGCACCAGCCCTGGGGTCAGAAGGCCCCAAGCCCACATCCCATCCCAGAGACCTGGCCCCATAGTCCTGGACAGGCCATCCTTACAAAAAAGTAAAAAAAAGAAAATGTATTAAATCTGACTATCTTCTCCCATGATCCCCAACATTTTAAGTTGAAGACCTTGCCTCACAATTTACTCTGAGTATCCCTCTTCTCTTTATCTCACATCACTTGGACATATCCTCATATCTATCTCCTCTCACCCTTGTCTCACATAAAGAGGTGTTCCTTCATCTTTAACAGACAAACCTTTCCACATATGCTCTAGATGCTATTCTATCTCATCTATAGCAGCTGATTGCCCTCCCTATCATCCCTGCTCTTTCTCTAATCTTTAACTTTTCCCCATCTACTGAGTGCTTTCCTGAGGTCTATAAAGAGTATATATATATTTATAAATTTATATCTTCTCCATCATTTCAAAATTCTCACTCAATCTGACCAATCCCTATTTTTACTTTATACTTTAGCCTTCTCTTCATGGCCAAACACCTTGAAAAATCCAATTACATTTGTTACCTACACATCCTTCTTCACAATGACTTATAAAATCCTCATTCCATCCTGAATTCCAACCTCATCATTCAGCTGCAATACTCTTTTAAAACTTCTCAATGACTCTTAATTGGCAAACATAAAATGCCTTTTCTCTATCTTCATCCTTCTTGTCCTCCCTGGAGCCTTTGACTTTTTGATCACTCTTTGTACTCAAAGGTAAAGATTATAGTTAATACTTGCTTGATCTAGTTTTTTCTCTTAGCTATTTCAAGGTTTTTTTCTTGGTTTCTTTTCTTAATCTTCATTCGGGTCAGCCTGTTTCTTAACTGGCCACTGGATCCAGATGGTTCTGGAGGAAAAAGTGAAGCTGGTGACTTAGTATAGCTCTCCCTCACTTAAATCCAATTTATATACACTTGTAATGGCATCACCCTCCTGATGGTCTCTGAGAATGAAGGACAAAACATACTATGAATCTTCCCTAAGGATATATTCTGTTCCCTATTCTTCTATACTTTCTCATTTGGTGATCTCATCAATTCCCATGGGTTTAATCACCACCCTTATGCAAATAACTTTCAGGCCTATATATCCAGCCTTAATCTAATTACTGAACTTGAATTTTAAATCATTAGGTCCCTCTTGGACCTCTCATAGATTCAAGTCCCATAGTCATTTCAAACTCAAAACATTTCTATTTCAAATTCAACTCTTTGTCTTTTTCCCCCCCAACTATCTTCTCTTGCATTTCCTTATCATTGTCAAGGGCAATGTCATCTGAGCCATCCAAATCCACCACCTGGATTGTCATTCCCAATTCTTCACACAACTCACATATCTAACCTGTTGACATTTAACCTTCATGACATCTCCTGTTCAAGTCATTGCCTCCCCACTCACATAGACTTTACCCTGGTATAGGCCCTCACTATGACAGTCATTAGAATTGCTGTCTTATTAGTCTCCCTGCCTCATCCACTCCTAATCTATTCTGTCTTTCATTCAGAATCCAAAGTGCTGTTCTCTAATGCAAAGGTCTAACCATGTCACTTCCAAGCTCAATAAACTTCAGTGGTTCCCTATTATTTAAATATAAAATGCTATTTGACTTTTAAAGCCCTCTCTTGACTTCTTACCTTTCCAGTCTCCTTATACTTTTTTCCTCTTTCTGGTCCTCAAACAAGTCTCTCCATCTCCCATTTCCATGCTTTTTTAACCAATTGCTTCCCAAACCTGATACTCTCTTCCTCTTCATTTCTATCTTCTGGTTTACCTGGCTTTTTTTAAGACTTGGCACACAGATAGGGATATGGAACAGATGATCCCCAAAGCTCCTTCCAATTCTAGAATTCTGAGAATACTGTGAAAAGACATTTTTAAACTACTACTATATTGGCCTAATTTGACTACAAATGCGCCTCCATTTGAGAAACTATATTGTGAAATGATATTTTTTGTAAATAGTTTTTGTTTCAGTTATTTCCAGACCTGCCCTGCCCCTACCCAATGAATCCTCCATTTTAACAAAGAAAAATATCAAAACTAACAGAGGAAGGGACTATCAGTATATCCAGTGTTCAATACCTATAATTCTCATTTCTCTGCCAAAATAATAATGATAAAAGTAATAAAAATAATCATATTAAAGTTTATGTAATAATACCTTACATAGTTTACATTGTCTTAAGGTCTTCCAAGATTATTTTTATTATCTCATTAGATCTTCACAATTGCACTACCATAGGGTTGTTCTTATTCTTAATTTTCAAATTAAGAACCTAAAACTCAAGAGGCTGTGACTAGCTCATGGTCACATCATTCATGGAGTTACTGAGTCATGATATTTATGCAGCTCTTCCTAAATCCAAGTGTTCCAACCATTATTCCTCTGAAAAAAAAAGTTTTCTTAACTCTTCTTGGAGCCAAGATTGATGCTTCATATTCAGTTTTAGTTGTCTGGTAATCACTACATATATTGTTCTCCTGGTTTTGCTTACTTCACTCTGTATCAATTAATATAAGTCTTTGCATGATAAGTTCTTTAACATGCTCTATTATGAAAGGCTCAGAGGTCCACATACCACAGATTGTTTCTATAAGAAACTTTAGAAAGCATGAACTTTTGAGATGTATGAACTTGAAAGACCATCTTTAGCCAGACCTCATACAATAGAAAACAGCAATGTTTTAACTATCCTCAAGGTTAGAGCTCCCCTTTGAGTGGGCGAGTATTTCAAAGAATCTATGTTTAGTCACTCTCAACCTTTTGAGCCCTTAAAAGCATATACCTATTGCACTTATAGCTTTGAGACTACATCCAATTCTTTTGTGTGTGAAATTAGCCAATTATTTTTTAGTAATTTGAGAATTATTCTGTCAGATAATTATCTTCACATGTGCAACCTTTTTTTATAATGATGATTTGTAAATTAATCTTGGTTATATATTTAAAAAATAAGTTTAAAGCTTGTGGGAAGAGTGTTTAGAATCTTCTTTACAAAAACAGTGCAATAATTATATATGTACTATAACTGGTCATATATTATTCTCTTCCTATCAATTTTGAAGAGAAAGTGAGTTATTGGGTTTTTTTATGATTTCCACCATTAAGCAGAAGTTGTCAGGAACAAAAATTCCTGAAGTTTTTGAGTTCTTAGGAAAACCAGTTAAAGAATGAACTTGAAATTGTGGTTACTCTGAAAATACATAGAAGAACTCATTGTTATTCATATTTATAGGTTGCTTTTATCTAAATGAGTTGCCTTCTGCTCCTATTACTGACAGTATCAACCTTTTTTGAAGGGGAAGGATAACAGGAATCATATTCTAAGATGCAAAGTTCAACAGTGTCTAACAAAATTTTTACATATATATGTTCATATGTATGTATACATATAAATGTGCATATATGCATATGTACATATATACATGTGCAAATATACATAGATATTGATGTGTATGTCAACATTGTGATTTCATCATTCCTGATATGGAAATTCTTTCTACATGACCTTAAGAAATTCTTCTATAATATATATAATCTTAGAGAGTTGATTGGGATTCTGATAAAATTTGACTAATTTGACTAATCCACAGTGACTCAATCAGTAGGAGTTTTGAGGAATGGAACCCAAGATTCCCTGATTATATGATGCTAAAGCAAGCTTCCTAGCCACTGTTGTACTTTACCTCTCTGAGTAATATTATGGCTTAACTTTGCACTATTCACATAAATCTTATATTTATGTAGAAAACAAGGGAAATTAAATTCTCCTTACTATAAATAGTAGAGTTAACCATTCTGCTTATTTCTTCAATGGTTTGCATCTGAATGAGATGCTCATTGCTTTCACTGTCACCTCTACTCCATGGGTGGGATAGGGTAAAACAGCAGGAAATTTTGAGATGGTCTGAAAAAGTTTAACCCTCCCCCATTGTAATAGTAAAATATTATTAGGGAAAAGAGACCCAGGAAAGAAGGGTGTCTTTTCTTTGTGCCAGTCAACTTTTATAGGCTTCAAAGGGTTACCTGAACTCCAGCTTATATAACTGACTTGATTTGAAGTTGCTCAATAGAGGAGATAACAGTGAAACTGTACTATAAAAATAAATTACTATCATGAATATTAAGCAACAGGAATATAATAAACATGACTGCTTATATGATTCTGATTTATTGATACTGATATGCTTGTAAATTACAACACTAAGTGTTCATTCTAGTTGTTTCAGAATATGTGCCAAATAAAGCTTGGTGGACAATTCCTGCAGACCTTGACATCTGCTACCAAATTCCTACTTCAGTGCTCCCAGCATCATCTTTCTCATGTAGACGGACTTGATACCATTTGTGCTTACTCTCCCATTTTGTTCCCCTACCCCTGACTGGCTGAATTACTTAGATTGCCTTTTAGCTTTTAAAACTAGCACCATGGAGGTTCACTTCTGATTGCAGTGGAACAAATCCAACCACAAACTCTACTCCAAGCTATCACTGTTCTGCTAAATAGTGTTCACTATTAATCGAGAGATTCCATAACTCCATTTTTGATCCTCTTGGCACTTACGTTGGGATTTCCCAATGTTAAGAATTACTATGTTTGGCAAATGAGCATAGTAATGAGAAAGCCAGATCATTGGTGCTTTAGGGGTTATATAAATAAGAGACATCTTGACTTTTAATAGAAGTCTCCTGCTCTGCATGTATATAATATTACATAATGAATGGCTGCAAGATTATAGTATAAGTCAATAACTGCTACTGTTGCTAACAAGAGTAATAGATACTGAAGTTCCCTTCAGTTGGAATCTACTATCTGCATATGAGATTAGATAGATATGAAATTTTACATTTTTCTTATCCAAACTTTGCTTTCTACTCTGTGATGGAGATAATTTGGGAAGAATCATTTTTATTGATAATCTTAAAGCTCCTTGAGGGCAGGCAAATAATAATTGTGAAGCATATATCAAAAGACTTAGGATATAGTAGGAGATTAATGAATGCTTAGTAAATTGAATATTGAGCCTGAGGCTTTTACAAGAAACAAGTTAACTTCATTATCCTTTTGGGTACCATTGATTGCAATAAACTCTATAAGTTTGCAAGAAAGATACAGTTTTATAAAATATAAATTCAAGTAAACAAAAAAGATGAAATTTCAATTTACGTTAAGTATATAATATAAGGGAACATAATTATAGGCATCTAGAATTCATGGTTTGTAATGTATCAGTCATAGTAATGAATAAAATATAAACAAATTAAATATGAGAGAAGAATCAGTTGCTTAGAGAATTACAGAGTTGGGATGCAGTGTGATACAGTGGAAAGAATGCTGGACTTTGATCAAAGGACCTCAGTTCAAATCGCATCTTTGCCATTTACTACCTGTATGACCTTGGGAAAGTCAGTTGATGTCTCTGAGACTTAGTTTCTTCTATAGAATGAAGAAATTCCTTCCTTCCTATAGTCCCTTCTACCTTTACATCTAGCAACATGTCAGAACAACATTTGACAGGTTTAGCTCTTTTCCAGCATGTATATCTGTAATTCCCAGCTCCTGGAAAATTCTCATCCTTATGTCACAATTCAGTTGGGTAAACTAAACATATTCACATAGAACAGAAAATAATCTTTCACACCTAAGGGATGGTATTAATGTTATAGGAGTTCAAAGAAGGAGAAAATGTTCTGAAATGGTCAGGGAAAGTTTAATGAAGGTTCAGGAAAGTCTCAGTGACAGAAAGAAAGGCATATAGGATGTTATACTTTGGAAGTGGGAATGACAATAGAATGATAGGGAATAGTGTAATGACTCTCCTGGCTAGGGCATAAAATTTATGCAGAAGAGGAGTGGGAGATAAAGCTGTGGAGACAGGGTAGAAATGGATTATGAAATATCTTAAGTGTCACAAAGATATCTGGACCTCAACCTATAAACAAACAGTTGAAGGTTTTGTATGATAAAGCAATGAAAAGGGAAAGTAGTCACTAGTTAGGAAGATTTACCTGGTGATTTACAGGAGTGATAAAGAAAAAAAATGGAGGCAAATTAAAAGGTTGATGAATTTCATCTATATCTTGGTGGCTAGTGAGCTGTTTGTCCTTTGGAAAAATTACAAAATTTCCCATGACATGGTGAACTAGAGATCTCTTCCTAAGATCCCTTTCAGTTCTAAAATTCTCTGGTTTTGTGATTGAATAGGATGCCAATATATTGGAAAAGAAAAAAGTGAATAAGAGAAATATGGTAAAGAATATGGATATAAAATAAAATGAAGAAGATAAATCTCAGGTTTGAAGCTGATCAATTGATGGAAGAATAGGTTTTCAATGCACAGAAATTATTAATATATATACATAAATTTATATATATATATATACACATACATACATATACATATATAGTTGTTCAGTTATTTGAGTCAAGTCCAACTTTTCATGACTCAATTTGGTGTTTTCTTCACAAAAATACTACAGTGATTTGACATTTCCTTCTATAAGTCATTTTACAGTTGAGGAATTGAGGCAAACAGGGTTAAATGACTTACCCAGGATAATCAAATTTGGATTCAGGAGGACAAATCTTTCTGATTCCAATCCCAGTATTTTATACATAGATATAGATAGAGATAGAAATATATGGATATAGCTAGATAGAGATAGAAATAGAGATAGAGATATATATATATAGCTAGAGCTAGAGCTAGAGCTATAGATAGATAGAGATAGAGATAGAGATAGAGATAGAGATAGATTAGATATAAATATAGATAGATATAGAGATAGAGATAGAGATAGATAGATATAGATATAGATATAGATATAGATATAGATATAGATATAGATATAGATATAGATATATGATGATAGAGATAGAGATAGAGATAGATGATATAGATATAGATAAATATAGGTATAAGTATGAGTATGGGTATGGGTATAGGTGTAGGTATAGGTATGGGTATAAGTATAAGTATAGGTATAGGTATAGGTATAGATATATAGATATACACTACACCTTGCACATGATAAGTATTTGTTAAAAAAGGAATAAATAAATATAATTAGGAAAGTAAGTTGGTTTGGGTAAGAATAAATGATTGGAATAAAAATATAAGCATTTTCCTTTTAGAGATGATATTGACAAAACTAATGTGCCTTGTAGAACTATGAATTAAGAAGCAGTTGGCAAAGTTTCGTTTTTATACAGGTAAAAGTGAATAGAATTTGTCTACTCACTTCTGATCAATCTGTGGAAGGAATAAAGCAGAGGATGTAAGAAAGCTTTATGTATGTGGCCTAACTTGGGAGGAATTTAGGAAACAGTTCAGAGACAGATATAGTTTAACTATACAATGAGATCACAATAGACTTTGAAAGAAGCAAAGAGAATGTTGTTAGAAGAAAAAGATGGATAAAATGTCATTTTATTTTGTACCTGTTCAAAGAAAGGTACTGAAACAGAGAGTAAGGATCTTGAATTTGATCTACAGTATAATACCTCAGTAAAGAGAGGCATTAACCAGGATCAAAATCAGTCTTAGAAGAACAGTTCAAATCTGACTTCAAGGATCACTTTATCTTGTATATGGAACTACATCTTAGTTCACCTAGTACAATGGAAACAAAACAGAATTAAAAAGGTAGAAAAGAATACAAGTTACTAAAAATTAACATGAACTTCAGTTTTTAATGATTTTTAAAAATATATAATATATTTTGCCAACAAGATTCAGTTCTCCTAGGGAAAAAAATGTAAATGTCTTAAATTAGGCTTCACATTTAGGGAAAATCTCCCATTTGAATGATTATGAATTAATTCTAAAATACTCCCTGATTACTAAAAACTATTATCTATATAAACAGTGCAGGCAAACTCAGATTTCCTTCCAACTGTAATATTGTTGATCTAAAATTTGAAAATCAAGTCCAGAGATAAATAAATGGAGGAGTGAATAGAGAACTAGCCCTGGGGTCAGGGGGACCTGAGTTCAAATTCAGTTTCATACTTTTAATAACTATGTGACCATGAGAGTCACTTGACCCTGATTGCCTCCCCCAAAAGGGAAAAGTCCAAACATATGCAAGAATGTGTCTTGAAAAAAATATCAACAACAACAATGAAAATTATTTATAAATTGGGATATTTGGTTTTTATTATTTTATTTTTATTTTTAATATTTATTAATCATCCTAAAACTGTTCTACTTCTGCTCATTTCCTTCTGCATCTGTTGATAAAAGTCTTCCCAGTTTTTTCTGAAATTGTCTATTTCATCATTGTTTTATAGCACACTGATACTCCATTAAATTCACATACCACAATTTGTTTAGCCACTATCCAATAGACCTCCTTAGTTTCCCATTGTGTATGGCATATACAAACATCTATAAATGTAGATATATAGGTGTATGTATTAAATTATCTGTTTATACATATAAGTGTATTTAATCTTTTTTCTGTTTGTTAATGTTTTAAATTATAGATCCTTTTCTTTCTGTGATTTAAGTGCTGACCTAGTAGTGACATAATTGAGTCAAAAAATAATAAGCACAATTTGCTTACTTTGTAAGCATAGTTTCCATTTACTTTCCAGTATGGCTAGACTAATAATTTATCAACAGATAATAATAAACCTGTTTTCTCATATTTTGGAATATTTTTAGAGATGTCATTTACCCAATTGCTATTGTAAAGACATCACATTTTATCAATTCAATTTTGTTTTAAAATTTTAGACCAATTTCTTAGAAAGTATCTCTCCCTCTCCCTCTCCTTCTCTCTGCCCCTCTCTCCTTCCCTCCTTGCCCTCCTCCCTCCTTCTCTCTCTTCCTTTGAACTATCCACTATTATAAGCATAATAATCTGTATAAAGGATTGGAAGAAAATACCTATGATCCAAGAAAGTAAAAAGATTCTCAGATCAAAACATATATATATGTATATATAAAACATTAAATTCACTTAAATTTCAAGCATGTAGTTATTATTATTATTATTACAGCAATTTATCAATCACTGAACATATATATATATATATATATATATATAGTTAATAGGATCCAGTGATACTATCATGTCAAAATTAAGTATCTTTCATAGTTATCATTATTTTCTATTTGTAGATCTAGTTTGTACAAGTTGTCCTTTTGGCAAAATATCATTTATTCTCTCTATCACAATAGATGAGAAAATTTGCTACTGTACATTTCTTGAATTTTCAAAGAGCTAAAATATCTCAAACATTTCCTCAATAATTGCCTTGAGTATTATATGTGGCATGTTTTTTATTATTTTACCTGTTATGCAAATCAAACGGTAACATTGACTGATATTCAGCAAAGAATCCTTGACTATCAAAAGCAGAGTCAATTTAAGCTAAAGATTATTTACAGTGTTGTGACTAAATAATTCAAGTTTGAATGAATATGCATGGTTGTATGACAGGAAATCCTGAAATTTGTAATATACAGGATAATAATGATATTTTACATGTACAAATAGCTTTCAAAATTGAGGCAATATGGTATAATGTGGAATTGACTCTGGAGTCAGACCTGCATTCAAATTCTATCTTTGATGCTTATTACCTATATAAACGTAGTCAAATTATTTACCACAGTCAGGCTTCTGTTTCCTCATCTATAAAATGGAGCTTGGGTTAAATGACTTCTTAGATCATTCTTAAAATATTTCCATAAAACAGAGTAAGTAAAATAGCCTCTACTAATGAGTTAAGAAAACTGAGCCCCAGATAAGTTAAACAAATTACTCAAAGACAAATGAAAAAGTATCTATTGGCAGATCAGGAATTAGATTTCATGAATTATAATAGTGAATCCAATATTCTTTGGTTTTTAAACATAATTTTTCATGAAAATATGATAAAATGATAATTTTATTTTTCATACTAAACAAGATATTTATCAATATCAATTACTTATTATTATTAGCAAGAACTATTCCTGTTAAGATTCTGCTTTTCTGTCTTACAAACTACCTATAATTTTTAAGGTGAAGGGGGATCTTATGGATGATTCCCCAAGGTATCTATCTAAAGTTGCTTTTTGTCACCGACAATAAGGTTCATCATTTGCCCTAATTTGTTTTAGGGTGAGTCTTCATTTTTGTTGTTTTTTCACAAAAGAATCAAAGTTTAAAACTCTTAGTCTAACTTTAACTATACATTTCTATTTATATTACTATTACTATTTCTGAAGATAAAGACATTTATCCACATATTATGCTAACTCAATTATGTATATTAACGGAAGAAGTACATGCATTAACTGTATGCTCACTAATATTTTTAATTAATGGACAAAGATATATCAAAGCCAGGATCCAAAAAGATCTCAATAGGATAATTTAGCTTGCCAAATCTGATAAGACAAAATTTAATGGGGTAAAATATAAATTCCTATACCTAGAATCAAAGGATCAACTATAACTATAATTATAATGTAAGAACAGAATAGAGGTGTAACATTTTATATGAATACAAAACTATATCTCTTTATGAATCTATGTATTTATATAGATTAATTCATTCACTTATTAATTCACATATATAGGTAGAGAAAAAAATTGAGTTTAGTTCACTATGGAGTTGAAGTAGATTATTTCCTTTTAAGAATGACATTAACAAACTGAAAACTGTCTAGATGATGACAGCAAAGAAAGTAAATAGTAAAAGGACTGGAGCCATATCTAATGAGGATTTGCTGGGGAAATTTAATCTGGAGGGGAAAAAAAGAAAAAGTCTTAGACATGATATGATAGCTGTATTTAAATGGTTGTCTTGTGAAAGAAGGATTAAGATTGGTCTGTTCCTCCCCAATGAATCAAGAAGAAGTAATGGATAGATGTTACACAGAGATAGATTTCTTCTTGGTCTAAGTCAAACCTTCCTAACAATTAGAGTTGTCTAAAAGTAAAGTGGGCTTTCTTGGGAAATAATGTGTTTCCCTTATCACTGATAGCCTTCAAGTAGAATTTAGGTGGTCATTTGTCTGAGCTGTTTTAGAAGAGATCCCTACTCAAGGACATATGGGGTTGAAAACCAGATGATCTCTAATCCAGTCCAGAGATACTGTGATATAATGAAAATCCACAGACAAGCTAAATTATTTGAATTTTGAATGAAAAGAAATATGTATGTGTCTATCTATCTTTCTATCTCTAAATATGAAATATTTGCAAAGCACTTAGCATAGAGCCTGCAATATATAATAGGTGCTTAATAAATGGTTATTTTCTTATTTCCATATATGTATATGTTTATATACATACATATATGACTTGACACATATGCATAAGCCATATAAATTAGTCCCCAAGTAATGCATAGTTAGCTAAATATACTTAATGATACTAAAAGTAATTTTAAAAATCAAAGACTAAGAGAGAGCCTATATTTTGACAAGAATTGGTTCTGTTTTTAGCTTTCCTTTTTTTGCTTTGCTTCTATTCTATTTGCTCCTTTGCTATTGTTCATGTAAAAACAGGCATTTTTACTTGAAGGGGAATTTAAGGATAGCCATTCATTCATTCATTCATTCATTCATTCAACAAATATTTGTGAAGTATATTAATAATGACTCCTCCAGGGCAATAACTTCCACAAAGCATACAGCCTTAGTATGAAAAAGAACAGTTAAGTTACTCATATAAAAGCAAAATAAAAAATTAATGCTTCTATATATCTATAGATGTGACTATCAAACTACATTAACTTATATCAGGACTCTATGACTAATTTAATACCCAATATACATTGCTATGTGTGTGAGTGTGTGTGAAATGTATCATTGCCATAGTGTAAGAGTTGAATTAGCTTCCACTTGACTAGATGAGAGCTCTTAGTTCTTATTTTGAAAGCAATCAATTGAGCATGGTTAATTAGGATAACACCAAGTAGTTTTTTTAAAAAAGCAACACACTTATTAGAAGGTATATTTAAATGTTTTCCTATTACAGTCCTGATGGTTAGATCATTGGAATAATACACCAATGCCTAGATTGTTAGATGCTTTCTTTTTTTAAAAGATGTATTTTCTTAAATTACAACAAATTATTATGGTTATTTTATGTGGTATTACAGTGCTGCCTTTAAATGAATCATTGGGTTAGAAACAAAGAACCCATTCCAGTCTTCTAAGCAATTACTGCAACAGTAGAAGCCAAAAAAGATTTCATTTGGGAAGACGATAAACCATTAATTATTTTCTACTTCGGTCCATCAGAGATCTTTTAGCATTACTTACAAATATAATATATATATATATATTATATTTGATATAATTGTTTTTCTTATGTAGTCCTAGGATAACAAAATCCTGGTTTTTAAAGTAATGCAAGTTTTATATTAAATCTGATTTTTTTTTCAGGTATTTTTCCTTGTTAGCTAAAGAATCTAGGCCAATGCAATAAATGCATATGATCTAATAGTTATAATGACTATAAATGGGTTGGAACTTATTTAGAAAATTCCCTGGTTTCTCCACTTAAATAATCCTTCTGAAGAAATATTCCCTTGACCATGAAAGAAATAGGAGGAAAATTCCAATGTCATCTTTTTTGTAAATTTATTAAATTAATATACATTAATGGGCATTATTCCCTTAGAACAAAAAAACAAGGCAAACCTTGCTACTCAACTGTGTAGAGATGGATTATGGTTAGCCAGATGAGGGGTCAAATGCCTTCGATGACCTGTTTGTGGAAGGCCACTATCTCTGGTTTCAGATCTTTTGCTTATTAATCAAACCAAATATTTCACTGAAATTATTTTACTCCCCAGTTCAACACACTCCCTGTATATAGTCAGATACAGACAAGGTCTGAGAGGGCAATGTATTTCTTAATAACTGCCACCAACTTCCTTTCTTCCTTCCTTCCTTCCTTTGCTTTTTTGTCCTCTGCAGTAAAGCAAATTGTATCCACCAGTGAGCTTGTCATACCTCTTTCACCACATCTAAGGAGCTAGTTTGGATCTATACTACAATCAGTATTTACAAGCAAAAAAGTAGTTTTCTGCTCTCCCGTTGAAACAATTGTCAAATTCTTCTTTTGACTTGCAAAATTTTGCAGAAATTGACAACTAATTCATTGATAGGAAGTAAATATGGAAGCTCAGAAAGGCAGTTTTAAACAACTGCTTTCCTGACCATAACTGCATTTTCACACTGTCAGCACTTCCATTATAAACATTTTTTTTTGTCAGGAGTTTATAACACAAATGTAAAGATTTGCTATGGGCTAAATCTCAACCCAAGAGCAAATGTTTATACCAATTTTGAAAACAATCAGCTTGCCCATTTGTAGTTATGCATGTGTTCATCATCTGTTATTGCTTGTCCAATGCTCTCCAACTTCTGGGAGGAAAAACAGACATCTGGAGAGGAGAAACAATGTTTGCTATCCTGCAGATGTGGTCTGTTTTCTGCAATCATTGAATAAGGAAGGTATCTTATTATAAATTTCTGTCCTTTAATGCAGGAATATGCAAATGACCAATTTTTGCACAAATGCCAATATTTTCCAAGTATCTAATGAAAGAGGTCTATTAGTTAACCTGGTCACTATACCTCTGTGTTATACCCATTTTGCAGAAAGGAAAAAAAATGTATAAAATTGCTAGTAAGTTGCAAAAAAATAAGAAATTTCTTCAATGACAAGTTTTTGTTTTCAAAGGTTAATAAAAAAATAAAAGTTTGTGATCCTGGTCATTCTCTATTTCATACTGCCTCTAACATAATATTCAAAATCTTTAGTTCAATATATAAGCCCTTCATGGTTTGATACCCATTTACTTTTCTAGTCTTTTTTTTTCATATTACTGACCTTTACAAATCCTCCATTCTAGGCAAACTGACTGGTATTCATCCCATCTCCTACCTTGGCACAAACCTGACTGATGCTTACCTCCTTAAGGAATACCTACCCTTTTTTAAAGGACAAATCAAGCGCCATTGTCTGCTACAAGGTCTTTCTAGATCCTCTCATGAATTAGCATTCACTCTAACTTGAAATTATTTTATTTTCTCTATAGTCTGTATATACTTGCACACAAACAAATATATGGGGCAGCCAGGTGGTACAGTGGATAGAGCACTGATCTTGGAGTCAGGAGGACAAGAGTTTGAATCCAGCCTCAGACACTTGATACTAACTTAGCTGTGTAACTCTAGACAAGTTACGTAACCCTGATAGCCTTGAATCCAGGGCCATCTCTAGTGGTACGGTTCATATCTGGCCACTGGACACAGATGACTCTGGAGGAGAAAGTTAAGGCTGATGACTTAGCACAACTCCCCCTCACTCAAATCAATTCACGTGTTTGTCATGGCATCACAAACATCATCACAAATAGATATATCATAAGGAATTTACATTCTACTTGAGTCATACTATATATTATAATAATAATAATAATAATGGTTTGTCCTTCATTTTTGATGAAGACTATAACATAAGGGATATAATGCCAAGACAAGCACATGAATAGGATTGGAGGGGGGGGGCTGTGCTAAGTCACCAGTCTCACTTTCTCTTCCAGAGTCATCTGGGTCCGGTGACCAGATATAAATGAGGACAACTGGAGATGCCCTGGATGTGAGGCAATCAGGATTAAGTGACTTGCTAGTAAGCGGCAAGTGTCTGCAGGCATATTTTAATTCCTCTCCTCCTGATTCCAAGATCAGTGCTCTATTCACTATGCCACCTAGCTGCACACCATATATTATGGTATATATTATATATATGCTTTTTGTCTTTTGTTGTTGTTGTAACTTGTCCTTCATACTGAAAAAGACAGTAGACATCAGGAAAGTGATGCCATGACTTTCAAATGAACTGGTTTTAAGTGAGGGAGGGCTGTGCAAAGTCACCAACCTCACTTTCTCCTCTGCAATCATGGGGACCAGTAGCAAGATAGAAATCAGAATGATTCTAAATCTTATGATTCTCTTCCCTTCCTTTTCTGTTTTCCTTCCTTTCCCTTCTCTCCCCTTCTTTCCACATAAGTGTCATAGTCTTACCTGCCCAAAAAATATAAATTTTGATTGCTGAAAACCATCTGATATTTTTTTCTCCAATAGGCTGTATTCAACCTATGCCACCACTCATTTTTCCATTGTCCTTTGAGTCATCCAAAGTTTTGATCTTTAGAGATTTGGTATTGCTTTTATTATAACTGTTGAGCATAAAAATAAGGTTATTGCTACTAATGAAATGGTTTTGTGTATGTCTGTGGGTATCCATGCAGTTTTTAGTCATGAAGAAAAATGACACAAAATAAAATTATTCACTTGATCTTGGAGATTATGATGTTACCTTTGGCATCACCATTGAGCATAAGCATTAAACTATTGTTACTAATGAAATGGGTTTGTGTGTGCTTGAAGTTTTTAGTCATGAAGAAAAATGGCACAAAGATACAAAGAAAAATTGTTCCTTTGAAAAGAAGAAACTCTTATCTGAAAAAAACCTATGTGGAAACATATGTAAATCAATGACAATCTAAGCTTTTGAAAAGAAATTATAAAACAAAAAGGGAAGATAACCAAAAGATATAAAAACATGCTTAATTTTATTCTTAAATGAAAATTTGTATTTTAAAATAAGCTGAAAACAAAGGACAAGAAGAAAGTATGTTGAAACTTAAACATAGGATTGAGTTGGATGAGACAATGATAAAGTAGAGAGTGGATCTATTCCAATTTTATTCTGCTTTTTCTGATAAGGAAAATGATCTTTGAATGACAAAGGAAAGAATAAAGCTTAGTAACAGGCGATAGATATTCGATGCAAATGGGGTAATAGTGATTAAACTAGCTAAAGTCAAATCATCAGGTCCAGATAAACTTCATCCCAGGATGAGTACTGAGTCCTGAGTACACTGTAAGTGACCTTTGAATGTGCACAGAGAATGGTAAAGATGCTGCAAAAGTAGACTAAAACAAATATTGTAAAGAAAAAGGAGTAGTACCTTCAAAGAACAGATCAGTGAATTTGACATTAGCAAAATTTTAAAAGATATTGTCTAAGGAATCATTACAAAAAAATGATCATAAAGAACTAGTTTAGCCTTATTAAGATTAGACCCTGCCAGGTTCACCTTGTTTTATGTATTTTCAGGATTATTCAACCAATATCAGTATGGAGCTTGACTAAGCTCAAACAAAAATTTTGGAAAAATCTCTTATTATTCTTGTGGACAAGATGGAGGGAGAGAGACCAGACAATAGAACATATTAATTAAAAATGATTTAATATCAATCATTAATGGTCTAATTCAACTGAGAAGATCTTAAAAAATCATCAAGTTATTTATTAAACAGGTTTTGTGCCTATATAAGGCATACAAAACATAAAAATGACACAATTTTTGCCCTAAAGGACTGTTCCATGGGAAAGAAGACAACATGTATATTCATATTTATATATAATATGTGTTTAACAGAAGTACAAAGTAACCTGATGGGGAGAGCACTAGCACATAAGGAAATCAAGAAACGTTTCGTATAAAGTCAAGACCTTTTAGCTGAGTTTTTTGGTTTTGTTTGTTTTGTTTTTTAGGTTTTTGCAAGGCAATGGGGTTAGGTGGCTTGCCCAAGGCCACATAGCTAGGTAGTATTAAGTGTCTCAGGCCGGATTTGAACTCAGGTACTCCTGACTCCAGGGCTAGTGCTCTATGCACTGAGCCACCTAGCTGCCCCTTAGCTGAGTTTTGAAGGGAACAGAGTATTGTAAAAAGCAGAGGTGAGGAAGGAAGCATTTCAGGATTAGCAGACACAGATGTAAAAAATGGAGTGCTACATGTGAAGAAAAAGTGAGAAAGTTGGTTTTGCTAGATGATAAAGTAAAAGAAGACATCTGTCCCATGGATCTGTATTTGGCCTATGCTTTTGAACATTTTCTAATGTTAAATTGATGATTTTCTAAATGGAATATCAGGAAGTTAGTATCTCACATAATGTCTCCTCTTTTATCTATCTTGCTAATTTGCAAGGCAAATCTTTTGCCATCTTCCTCAATTGCGTTTTACAAATGAATATAAATATTCTAAATAGATGTTGTCCTCACCTTCCATGTCTTCATTTGGCAAGATCATGTTTTTCTGGTCTATTAAAGAGATTTCTAAACTCTTTTGGCCTCTTTGTTGTGATGATTGCTTCATATTGATTAAATTTCTGTTGAAAAAATGGTCATAATCAAAATAATATATTTTTATCCATTTACTCATCTTTTAAGTCAACAACTCTTTTAAATTGTCAAGTCATTTTGGAACTGCAGTAATTCTCAGTGTCTTCATCTCATGTTTATTCTTTTAATTTATTGGCAATTCTGACCTTTGCCTGAGACAATTATCTCATTATAATAGATTGTGGATTCTCACATTGGTGACATCCAATCACTTTCTTTTTGTTAAGATATCATCAACCTCATTTTTCATGATCTCATTCAGTCTTTTACATGTCTAATACTTTCCAACTTTCTCCTTCAAGAAAGTATTCCTGCCAAAGAAAACAAAACCAACAGCATAAAACATCCAACTTCCATAGTAATATAAATTTTAAAGCAACTCAGACAACTGAACTCAGATAAAATCCAAGGGAAATTATAAAACAATTCATCCTCTACTTAATAGAGAAGGGAGTGAAAGAGTGAATAACAAATGTCAGATGTAGAAGATGAGGATAGAAACTTACTGCTTGATCTGTTTCTTCAATACAAGAGAAGGGTCAAGCTGAGTAGCATATGTTGGGAAATTATTGTGATTATAATATAATATATTTCTAATGTAATATAACTTAAAGTGGAATTTGGTTCTAACAAATCAAAAGTTTTCTTTTCTTTTTAAATATAATCAAGATAAAGCAAGCTTAATGCAGATCTTGTATTCTTTACATCTTTGTGGAAAAGCAAAGATGTCTGTTGCTATGGGTATCACTTGCCATACCCTTCTTGTAATCTCATCTATTAAACCCTTGATGTGTAGATAGATTATTCTCATAAAAATTTTATATAGATGGGAAAGTGAACTTATAGGCTATTAGTTGTTGATGTTCTCTCAATGAACATTTTTCAGTACTAATAAGGTCTAATATATTTCTACTACTTTTGGTGTCTTTCCCTCCTCATAATCTCCTTGTTGTTTTTTAAAATTTTAATAAATTTCTTGATATATTTTTCATATTACCTAAATTTTCTCTTATAACTCTTCTCTATCTCCTAGAGAGCCATTCCTTATAATAAAGAATTCCATAATGCCATAATGCTTTCACAATTGCTTTATTTCCAGAACAGATCTCCTCTTTTTTTTTATTAGGTTTTTGCAAGGCAATGGGGTTAAGTGGCTTGCCCAAGGCCACACAGCTAGGTCATTATTAAGTGTCTGAGGGCAGATTTGAACTCAGGTACTGCTGACTCCAGGGCTGGTGCTCTGTCCACTGTGCCACCTAGCCTCCCCCAGAACAGATCTCGTTTCCATATCTCTGTCTAGGCTTAATATAAATACAAGCTGAAAAAGAAATCATCTATGATGAGGTTCTCTAGATGCTCCAATGTGTATGTGACATTTTGCTAGCTGCCTCAAGAACAAGAACTATTATAACTTCCTATAAAGGAGCTATAAAAGTCAAAAGAATTTAGATTAATCATCCATTTGTTATTTTTCAGTTGCTCTGACTCTTGGACCATACTATCCAATGAGTTTTCTTGGCAAAGATTCTGGAGTAGTTTGCCATTTCCTTCTCTAGTAGATTAAGGCAAGTAGAGATTAAATGACTTGCCCAAGGTAATACAGCTAGTAAGTATCTAAGGCTGAGTTTGAAATCAGTCTTTCTGAGTCCAGACCCAGTGCTCTGTCCACTACTGTTCCATCCACTTAGCTACCCCTAAGGGGAGGAAAAAATAGGTCACTGTGGTGGTTATGAATATCCACTCTGCTGAACAGAAATGTTGAGGAATTTCCAAAGTACTGGGTTGTACAGTAGATAGAAGGCTGAGTGTGGAGTCAGGAAGATATGAATTCAAATGTATCCTTAAATACTCACTAGATGGGTGACCTGAGCAAATCACTTAATCTCTGTTTGACACAGGATTCTCATCTGTAAAATAAAAATAATAATAGTACCTACATCCTTGGGTTATTGTGAAGATCAAATGAAATAATAATCATAAAACACAGTGCCAGGCACTTAATAAACACTATTTAAATGGCAGCTTTTATCATAATTATTAAGTTATCTTTAGACCTCTAAGATTGAACAACCTTCTATCCCTCAGCTACTCAGTGCTCTGTGGGGCAGCATTGGATCAGTGTCCAAGGGGTGTTGTTTTATGGATTTTTCTCAATCACAATCAGCTCTCAAACCCTGACTTCTGGAAAATTCTAAAACTTTCCCTAATTTACCATATTTAATGAAACCCTAATCACATGATTGTATTATAATGGAATCTCTTCCTCCAAGTGAAAGATAAACAAGCGGTGCTTTATTCTGGACACAAAGCCAATAAAAACAATACATAATAGTAATACCAATATAGAATGAAACATTTACCTATGGCTTCTAAGACCTGGCAGTTTCCAGGACATAAATTGCTCTAAACCCAAAAGTTCTTAGAGCAGGTTCTTCTTTGCTTATTCTCCTTGATTGCTTCTCTTACAAGTGAACAAAAGATTGTAGACAATACATACATTATTCTTCAACTGGCATATAATTCTCACATATCCAATAGAGTCCATCATCATCATATGAAAACTCAAGAATTATAGATTCCTCGACCTCTAGGAACACTTAGCATAGAATGAAGATCCCATGTAAGCTGGAACTTTTGAAGGCCAGTGTTTTTTCCTGGTCTTGGAAAGGTTGACCTTAATGTCTTGCGTCAGTTCAATATTTCTATAGCACAGAAGCATGGCCTAAGTGGAAAAGGGACTCTCTTCTCTCCATTCATAACTTGTCCTTGTATTTCATCTCCTATCCCTGATTTTGAGAGCTTCAGGTCCTGTTCTGGAAGAAAAGAGATATATATCACATTGTCCCTAGTTCTTTGAAATGCAGCTATCTTTTCTGTGACACTTAATACTCAATTCAATTTATATCACTGCTTTCATTCTCCCTCTTATTCACCTGGGGCTAGGGGAAGTGCAGACAATAAGAGAAGGTTGCTCTATCAATGAGAAAAATGAGTGTCAACAAATATGAGGGGTTGGCAAAGTTGTATAAAAGCTTCCATTTGGTGTCTAGTCTGTGTTATTTGCATGTCTCTACGCTGCCTATACCAAACATCATAGTGAAAATGGAAAGTGGCCTGATTTGGAGTCAAGGAAGCTAGATTAAAGTCATTGCTCTGTTTTATACAATTTGACTTTGTTATATAATCTTTTTTACTGAGATTTTTTTTATCTGTAAAATGAGAGAAAAGGACTAGATACCTTCTAAAATCTCTCCCATCATTAATTCAAGTATTTATTACCATCTTAGTCTGTATTTCTATAGTCCTGAAAGAAAAACTCATTCCTTTTACCTTTGTTTTCCCAACTATAAAATGAAAATAAATTTACATATATGACAAAAATGTAGTGAAAATAATTAATCAATAGTGAGGAATGTGAGAGAAATCTTTTTTCACTCTTCCATTCCTAAAAATCTTTTTAAAAGTGTATCTTGCCAGCTAAATCCTAAATTTCTCTATTTATTTTTAGACTTTACTGCCCTTCTTCTCCCCACACCCAGAAAAAAAATTCACTGTGTTCCCTCACATTGTTATTATGTGCTATGCTGAAGACATGTTCACCTGGTTGCCTAAAAGACTCCTGGGGAAAAGATGCTATATCCTGGTGCATTAAATACATTTTTAATAAATAGAATCATCAATTATTTATACCTTGTCATCACCAGGAAAAAGTCAATCACAACTGATCTGCTGCAACATCTATCCAATCTCTCATTTTTATCCTGAGAGAAGATAAAGATATGTTTTGGTTAAAAAAAAAAAGAAGGGAAAAGTACAGTTAATATGGATGAAATAGTGCTCAGAATTTGGGGTGTTTCATATAGATTTGATTAGAGTTTTACCCCTTTTGTCATTTTACTGTTACATTTAGTTTTCTTTTGAGAATTCCTATTTTTTTGTTGAATGGACTTGATTACCTTAGCATTTGCCCAGATGACACTGGGGTTACGCCATGCCAAATATTTAGATCCTTAGAAATAGCTGTGTTTTTAATTGCCACTTTCTGTTTTCATCCAAATATTTGGCATCATGTAGACACATGTAGCCTCAGTGGATAGAGGTATGAGCGGGCAGATGTAGAAAGGAACATTAATTTCTGTGTCCATCTGTGGAAAAATTTAGCCTGGATGTAAAGAGAACAAGTCCCAAACTCCTAACAAGGTTTATTAGGTACTATGGAAAAGTGAAGGAAACCTCATTATGAGAAACGTTTAAAACAGAATTGAATGTAAAACATATTTAAAACAAAATTGTGCATTTTAAAGTATATTGCATTCTCAATTCCAGAGGGATAGATGACTAACTACTACATAGATCTACCTCACTGTTATATCATTCTCTCTTTAAGTTTCTAGAGTCAGGAAACAACTGCCTCTGTGTAATTAATTTAATAGGGAGCATAGAAAAACAAAATATGCTTTAAGAAGACAATCATTTTTATTTAATGAAGAATATGATGACAGATTTGATGGTCTAATAGATTCAGTGACAGCTTATTTAATATTGAAGTGATTTACCCCCACATTAGGGGAATACTATCTCTAGGAATATACTTTATATTGTACATGTTTTTGATATGTTGATGTATCCATTATCTCATCAATGTGGGCATTCCTCCCAATGATTCAGATCCCAATGTATCCATGCCTCCTCTTCTGGCAAATCTCTTCCATTTGCTCATCATGCTAGCGACCATTCTGTATATTTCCTGATATTGTACCTCTTATGCAATATTATTAAGTTATCCTTAACTCTAGTCATATAACCAGTCCACTTCCTTGTCCAACCATTCACTTTTCTGATGGCATTCATCTTTGCACTTCAAATTGCTTTCATGATAATATGCTACAGCTTGATAATCCTCAACTTTACTTCTTTGTTATAAAATGTATTCATGACTTGTGGTCATAAGATCATGTCTAACTCTTCACAACCCCATTTGGGGTTTTCTTGGCAAAGATATTGAAGTGGTTTACCAGTTACTTCTCCAGCTCATTTTACAAACCAAGGCAAACAGGATTAAACTGACTTGCCCAGGACCACATAGCTGACAAGTGTCTGAAGCCAGATTTGAACTCAGGATGATGAGTTCTCCAGATGCCAGGTCTAGAATTCTATTCACTGTGCCACTTAGCTACCCCTTACATGTACACATGTATGCATATGGTTCAAGGAAAAAAATTTTGAGTCATTATCAAAATTTTGGATTTCCCAAAAGAATTTAGCTTGTTCTAATTCTCTAAAGAATTCTGGGCTAAAATAGTCCATAGATAGTGTCTGCCTAGTATAAAGAACTGATGAACTATTTCTATGGGCTAGCCATCTAACTGCATATTATAATATGGATCAAAGACATTCTTCCTCTGGTTGATGCCTCTTTGTGTGACTAGTTAGACTGAACACTTCAATGATTATGGATCTCATTTAAGGAAGATACAAAGGATAACAACATGAATAAATAGCCCAATACTATAGTACTAAATATTTGGACACAATTAGGGGATAAGCTACTCTAAATGGGTAAATTTTCCAGATAACTGAAGCTTACTGCTCCAATTGTTTTCTAAATGTGAAAATTTGTATGAACATCTTTCTCATATGCACAGCACATATTTATTCTTTCCTATACTGAATATGCTGCAAATTGAATAATCTTGACTATTCATATAAATTATTGTTATGAAGTAATACCATCTCAGCAGGGGATATTGAGGTGTAGCAGAATGATTGCTCCTTAACTAAGTGGTCCCGGGTTTCTATGCTCTTTTCAATTCTCTTTTTTTTTAGGTTTTTGCAAAGCAATGGGTTTAAGTGGCTTGCCCAAGGCCACACAGCTAGGTAATTATTAAGTGTCTGAGGCCAGATTTCAACTCAGGTGCTCCCGACTCCAGGGCCAGTGCTCTATCCACTGTGCCACCTAACTGCCCTCTTTTCAATTTTTCAGATTGATTTTCCTTGATTTTTTTCCTTTCTTCAGCTGCTTCCAAAATGTGTGTCTCTTGTAACTTCTCTCTCAAATCTTCCACCACCATCCCACTTACCTACCCACCCTTTCCAGTTTGCTGTTTCTAGAAGTTGCATTTGCTCTGGGCTTCAAAGTCAAATAAACAGGTTCAAATTGGTTCTAGCATAAGTATCAATAGGCTCTGAGAAAGTCTTTGAGAGGCTTTCCTGTGAGTAAAGTATATGAAGTGTGGTAGATGAGTTTTGTGGTGTTGATTTTGGTTGCTCATTGTTATTCAGTCCTTTTTAATCTGTGTTTCACTTTTTATGACCCCATTTGGGGTTTTGTTGGCAAGGATACAGGAGTCCTTTACCATTTCCTTTTCCAATTCATTTTACAAATGAGAAAACTGAGGGTAATGTGACTTACTCAGGGTCACACAGCTAGTAAGTGTCTGAAGCTGATTTGAACTCAGGAAGAAGAGGCTTCCTGACTCCAGGCCTGACACTCTACCCATACTCAAGATCTTTTATTGTTTACTTCTGGATACCCAGCTTTACCCTATGTAACTGAACTTATTGGGTAAGTGATTTTCAGGTAATCAAAATATTAGTATCACAATACCTGGCTCATTATACCTAAAAAAATGTTTAGTGATTAACCTATGTATTAGAGGTATATACCTAAGTGTCAGGATAAAATTAAGTCAATCCAATAAGCATTTATGAAAAGCTTTTGAAAGATACTGTTCTAGGTAGACAAAGACAAAAATACCAACAATATGGAAATATGTGATAATTTGAGGAAAAGGATGAGAGCACTAATAAATAAAGGCATTAGGTACAGTATATCACAAGAAATTGACCTAAGCTATGTCTCAAAGGAAGTAATCTATCCCAAGCATCAGTTCTATGAGTATATCATATTAAATAAAGATATGGAGATGTCAGATGAAGTTCTAAGTCAATAGAAGAACAAATAGGCCAGTTTGGCAGAGGTATAGAATACATGAAGTCTGGAAATATATCGAAACATACTTGTGCAAAATATGGTAATCATTTTCCCTAGGGCCCTGATACTAAGTTAGAGACTCTGGCAAGAAGGGACATTAAGTTTTACAGGCCACTGCATCATTATACTAAATGCTACCCTGGTGGTATGAAAGACTTAATGAACCTCTGAAAGTGCTTAAAGTACTATGAGGGAGGAACTTTGGCACTGGTTATAAGAAGTAGCTACATGGCCTGGGAACCCAAAAAGATTTCTCCTCTATCTATCTCAGTCAGTGACTTGAGTCATTATCTATGTCATCATCTTCAGCCAAGAATACATGAGCTTCACCAGGGAGTCAGAACAGGTGGTTGAGTAGGAGAACAAGAGAATCCAGTCCACTTGGTTTTTGTTCTGGGCTGTTTTTCTGGAAGTATTTCAACAATTAGAGAAGATGTTTTTTAAGTTTTCTTTTGGCTTAGAAATGCATCCTAGTTCAGATGACCATTAGCTTCTATCTGATGTGTGGTTTTTGCTACAAAACTTATATTAAACATTTCCTAAATTTGCCTTGACATAGTGACCAGACAAGGGTTGATCATAAGATACTACCACTGCCTTAATGTTTAAAATCTACTGAGACAGTCATCATGCATATCAGATGTTATCTTGGTTTGCAAAAGTCATCTCAAACCACATTACCCACCTGCGTAGCCTAAGAAAGCACCGCAAATAGCTGCAAGTGTCAACACAAATAACTATCAATAAATATCATAGAATTAAACAAGGCATTTTGTTTCTACCTCTCTAACCTATCAGATCTTGGTGTAGGCCTATCATTGTCACAAGGGATATTCTCAGTATAGCTACATACAGTATTTATAAAGTGCCCATCACCATGGTATCTAAGCACTTTGGCAATCTAATTAGGCTATTCCAATTACTTGTATAGAAGTAGAAGAGGTATACTTCCTTATATCCCACTCCACTGGAACCAATTTGATTGTATTTTTAAAAGCCAGAAAAGCCTTCTGTGAAAATAGCTTTCTAGGCCTCTTGTTCCAAGATTAAAAGCCTGTCTGGGTAAAGAAATGTGTTCCCTGTTCCTGAAAGTGATAATGTTCAGAATCAAGGGAATCTCTCCAGTGGTAGAAAACACTGCAGCCCAGAGGTCTTGATTGAGAACATTCTACTCCCTTTCCTTATAAACTTTGCTCTGGGGACAGGTAACTGGGAAGTGCTTTTTAAATGCAGTTCACCTGAAGGTGAGTTATTTGTGAAGAACTTGTTGACATAGCTGTGTTCTCTTCTGTCCTGGAAAGTCAAAATGGGACATTTCCTGCTTCCTTGGGACTAGTAACCAGGTCACGTATGAATTTAATTTTTATGGCCTACATGTTCTGCAGGCTCCTACTTCTGATAGAAAAAGAAGAGAGGTGGATGGGAAAATGGATTTCCTTATTATATGTCAAAGTAGATGCATAAAATAGCATCAGATTGAGCTAACAATCCAACTCCTAGTCTTTTCCCATAGCAGAGAATTTGCGTGTATGAGTATGTATACACACATTAAAAATAAGCATTGATAAGTGTTTCTGAGACCTAAAGGAAATTTACCTACCCCTATTCTGAAGCAAAGGGCAGCTTTATATAGCAAAATGAGACATTGCTTGTTAATATGTTAGCGTGTGTAAGTCTCTTGTGGGTCTTGTGGGATTTGGAAATCTTTCTTTCTAATATTTTTCCATTAGCTAAGTGAGCAAACAAAATCAAGACAACCACTAATGCTCTAAACATCATTTTTAATTTCTAGGAATCATTTTTCTTTCTACTACAATTAATTGGGCCTCCAATCCATGTAATATCTGATGTATTTCTAAACCAAATATCATTATTAGTCATAGACCCTCCTAACCATGCCCTCCTGCATAAAGAAATGTTTTATATTTTCTTTTTATATACTTTGTATCATATATGTACATGCACATACATATATATGTATGTATATATATATGTATAGAAATATATATATATATATATTTATTGTTTTTGCCTTCCAGCAGAATGTAAACTTCTTGAGGGAAGGGACTGTACACAGTAGATGCTTATTAAATACTTGGTATGTGAATTTTACTGGGTTGGAGCAAATATTTATTTTACATGGAAAAACATTAGAGTGTATTCCATATGTTCTCTTAAATTCTGAATTGAATATCGAGTTGGTTTTAATACTTGGTACTTAATTTTTCTCCTAGGAAAGTTACTTTGGATCTCAGTTTCCTCATCTATAAAATTCTATGATTATTATTCCAATGAATAATATGCTCACATATAGTGTTAGTTCTCACACTGGAAGATGCAGTTGGGATTGGTGATTGTTATCAATCTAAATCACTCTAGACCAAACTTTGATCACTTCTGTCTTAGACTACTGCCACTAGTAACCCTGTTCAAGTTTCTTCCTTCTCCTAGACATTCTCCACAACACTCCCAAGGTCAGTTTCCTCAAGGGCAATTCTGACCATGTTGTTTCATTATTCAATTAATACTAAAGCTCTTGATTGTCTCTAGTATCAATAATAGCTCTTCTCATTAGTTCTTACAATCCTTCACAAATTGGGTCCAAACTACATTTATGGTCTCATTAGACATTGCTCCTCTTCATACAACTCCACAGAACAATCAAACAGGACTTTATGCTGTTCCCCAAATGGCATGGGGTAGCTAGATAGAACCCTGGGCTTAGAATCAAGAAAGCTCATCTTCATGAATTCAAATACAGCCTCAGACACTGTGACCTTGAACAAGTCCTGTAATGCTTTTTCATCTGCAAAACAAAATCATTCCTATACCTTTGCCAGGAAAACTCCATATGGGATCATAGAAAGTCAAACATGACTAAAAACAGCTGAGCACCTATACCACTACATCTCTTCTACACAAATTATCCTAATACCCAGAATGTTCCCATCTTTCACTAATTCTTCCTAGTTGGTAGTGACATCCTCCCTCCCCAAAATTTTCCTGATATTTATTTTGTATATATTTACAGTGTGCCTGCTATATATTCCCCCCAAATAAATTTGAGAACAGGAATTATTTCATTTTTGTATTTGTGCACATAGTTCCTAGCACATAGTAGAGGTTTAATAAATGCTAATTGATGGATTGATGGTATGAATATATGGTAAAAACTGGAACACTCCCTTCTAGAATATATATAATTTCTAATTAAGCATTTATGAGATTTTTTAATTATTGGTAATTTGACCTCATCAATTCATATTTTTATGTGTTTACTCAGAGGAGCTACCCAATTTTAGATTATTAAAATTTTCCTGTTTTCCTTTTTTTAAAATAGTTACTTTTTCAAATAATCAAGCAACTCACTGAGAAGAAAGAGAAGAAAAGAGAATTTTTTAGGGGTCCCCTTCTCCAAGCATTGTCTTTTATGCAAAAATACTTTGTATTTCTTTGTATATATTTTGTGTTGTATTAATATATTTACAGTTTTTTTTGGTTCTCAATAGAGAAAGAAAAGAGAAATGAGGGAGTGAGGAGGGAAATAATAATATATAAGTGCCTCCTGTGTGTTAAGTATTGTACTAGGCACTAGGAAGACAAAAATGGTTAAAGCCAATATACCCTTCAGGAGTTCAGAATCTAAAAGGGTAAACTTTCAAAAGTAAGAGAGGCAGGAAAAGAGGGATGGAGAAAATGAGTCCTTGTATTAAATAAGCACAGTTAAGCAAAACATATCCCCCTATTGCCCGTGTCTAATCATGAATTTTTTATTCTGAGTATTAGTCCAATATATATTGGCAGAATATTTCAACTACCTTTGTTATCATGGCTGTTCAGTTAGTTGATCATACTTCTTAAGTCTTTCAAAATTGTCTTTATAATATTAGGACAATTGTATACTTTTTTTCTGGTTCTTCTTGCTTAACTCTGCATCAATTGCTTTTCTATGGCTCTTTGAAATAATTTTTTCCCCCTTCATCTCTTACAAAAATAATAGTATTCCATTACATTCATCTACTACAAATTTGTCCTACCATTCTCCAACTGATGAACATTTTGTTAAGTTTCCCATTTTTTTCCTTTTTTGGTACCAGAGAAAGAGCTTATATATATATATATACATATATATATATGTATATATATATATATACACAGAGAGAGAGAGAGAGAGAGAGAGAGAGAGAGAGAGAGAGAGCCTTTTTTTCTTTAATCTCAGTCTAGAAGTGGTTTAATTGGGTCAAAAAGCATTTACTATTTAGTAACTATTAGTGCTATTTAGCAATTTTACAAAATGCAAAATTTTACAAAGTATATAATTCCAAGTTACTTTCCATAATGACAAGACCCCTTCATAACCCCACCAACAGTGTATCAATTTCCTGATTTCGTATAGCACTTCCAATATTTGACATTTTACTTTTTTTAACCTTCCTGGTCAATGTGCTGGATATATTTCTTTAAATTGGTAGTGATTTAAGTTTCTTTTTCATAGGGCTATAGGTGATTGAGTTTCTCTTCCCTTGAGAACTACCTGGTCCTAGCCTTTGATTACTGATCAATTGGGGAATGGCTTTTTAATCTTCTAAATTTGAATCAATTCCTTATATAAATTTTGGAAATGAGATATTTTCAGAGAAATTTTTCATAAAATTCTTTTCCTAATTAACTGCTTCCCTTCTAATTGAAATCATATGGAATTTATGCAAAGCTTTGTTAATTTTATGTTATTAAAATTATCCATTTTAACTTTTATAAACTTCTCTGTTCCTTGTTTGGTCATAAACTTCTGTATGGGGCTATGTAGGTGGTAACTTTTATATGGAGTTCAGGTGTCTTATTTGTACTGTCCAACTCCTCCAGCAATTTTTAATGAAATAGTCTTTATCCAAGTAACTTGGGTATTTAAGATTATCAACACTACACTATTTGGTTGTTTTTTTTCAACTATTTCCCATTGATCAAAGCTATGCCATACTATTCAAAATGGGTAGTGTCTCATGTATCCTTCAATCATTTTTTCAATATTTTGTTGTAGACTTTCTGTTGCATCAAAATATCCACTCCCCCTGAAATGAATGTGAATTTAATGGTGACCCCAATCCAGGTTAAAAAGTCATTGAAATATAAATGTGGGGCTTAAGTGTTTTGAAATGCTTAATGGCTATTTGTGGGAGTTAACTTGAAGAAGTAAATGTATATTGTGAGAGCCTGAATGGAGATATTATTTGGAGGATACAATGATGAGGCTGGAGTAAAGAGAAGACTCTTAGCTAAGTCAGGTAGGAGGTGGTCAGCTGAGGAACAAAGTTATAATGCAACTTATAAGTTGATGTTAGAAAGGAAAAAATGTTAGAAGCTGAGAAATGGGTAGGAAAACTCATGATAGTGAATTCTAAATACAGGATCTCAGGAAAGTCCCTAACAGTCCTAAATCAGAGGTCAGAGAGAAGAGGAAAAAAGAATTCCTAGAAGAAGCCAATGGGGTAGCCAAAAGTGATAAGAGCTGGTAATGCTGGTAGTAATTTTAATCAGAAGTCAAATAATTATATCCCTGGGAACCTATTTGGGAACAAGAATTTATTCCTCTAAAGAACAAAGTTAAAGGCTTAGTTGCACTATGGACCAGAAAATGAAAATGGCTTAGAGCAAACACAAGAACTGTATTTCCCAGATAAAGTGTCTAGGTGTGGGACCTGGAACTCAAGAGGAATGATGACAGGAAACTGGAAGTTATGGTTAATGGTTTAAAACATTGAGAGCTAATTAAGTAATATAACATGCCCTCACAACCTAACCCACATACTTTGTACCCTAAAATTCTTTCACATTGTGGAGATGACAGGGGTTGTTTCATTTTTCTTTATATATGTTCAATATCAGCCACATAAGGAATTAAGCAAATACTTGTTGTTTAAAAGCAATATTTTATAATTGTGTGACAAAATGGAGTTACTTAGGTTTTGCAAGCTAATGGCCAGAGGAAACAGGCCCTAAATTGTCATTTCATACTCTTCTATATTATTTTACCAAGGGAACAAATGACTCAGATAAGCTTGATAAACAAATAAGTCAGCCCTAGAGGATGGAGGTAAGGTCATTGCGCCCCCTCTCTCTTTACCTTTTAAGAATAGCTCTACTTAGTCCTCATCTAGAGAATAGTAGCCAACCAACTGCAGCATCCTGAGACACATTGTACATCATGCCCTTTTCTCCAATGAGTGGCCTGTGAAGCTGATGTTCTGTCCTTCTAGCCCTTCTCCTTGGCTGGTGCTTTCTCCTTTTGCATTTTTGCTTATGCAGGGCTGCCCTGTGGCAATAAATTAAGTTGCAACTGAGTCCTAAGTACACATTTCTTCCTGAATTCTAGATCTTCCTGAATCCTAGAACAGGAAGCAGACTACCTCACAGTTCGGAGGCACAGGACCTTGGCCTTGTACCCTAACCTTGGAAACCCTTTAATTTATTCTAATGGAAAAGGCAGTATAGAAAGTTTGTGACCTGGATGCAAAGTCTTAGCTAATTTAAAATTATTCAAGATGAGAGAGTAAGTTATTAGTAAATGAATGAAGGGTTCAGAGAAGAGAGACAATAATGTAGCTGAACTTCCAAGATGATTTGAATAAGTGTTATGATATTCTTAATGCAACTTGATAAACACTAATATTAGGTCTAATTCTTATAACAAATTGAACACTACCATCACTTCATAGACCTTCATATGGGTCTAGAGTTTGAGGTATTTTGCATACAGGCATATATGCATACATATATGGAAAGAAGGAAATAGGGTTTCAATACACTGACGTCTTCTGGAAGAATACACTAAGATTTAGAAGTGCATTGAATTTTTTTTTCTCTGTGTGTAGCAAAATTCAGGGACAACTAACAGTGTTTTTTTATTATTAATGGATTTTTTTTGGTTACACTGATTTTGATAGGAACAAATTCAATGAATGCCTATATGCAACATATTAAACCATAAGATGACATATGATGATGTGGATGGTTAGATGAAGAGAAAGTTAGCAACTCTCCTTTCTATGCTTCCTCACATTTTAAAAATATTTTATATTGGCAAATCTTAAAGTAATACTTCTCAAGTTTGTTTTGTGGAACTCTCCTTTGTGCTGAGATCACATGAAAATCTACTTTTAAATGAACTACCTCATCTGTTTGCAGTAAGTAGGCAGATTATGCTTCTTAAAAGTATCCTTCAGGGGGGATGGCTAGGTTGCACAGTGGATAGAGCACCGACCCTGGAGTCAGGAATACCCGAGTTCCAATCCTGCCTCAGACACTTAATAATTACCTAGCTGTGTGGCCTTGGGCAAGTCACTTAACCCCATTTGCCTTGCAAAAACCTACCAAAAAAACAAAAGTATTCTTCAGGGTATTCTGATAGCTTATGTTCAGACCGTGATAACTGTGGAGTGGTAACAGAGATGTAATTCCTCAAGGAAAAACTCAAAGGAAGGGCTACAAAAACTAGAATTATTTTATTAGGAAACATGAAAATGTGATTACTTTTGAAAGTTAAATGTTGAAAATTGGAAACAGTAGACTAGTATTTTAACAACAATGAACATCATCATCATCATCATTGTAATAAATAGCCAACATTTATATAGCATTTTAAACTTTGCAAATCATTGAAATGTCAGCTCATTTGATACTTACAATTTACAGATAAGAAAACAACTGAGAGAGATTGAGTGACTTGCTATCACCAATACTTCCACTCACCCTATCTCCCATCTTTGTAATCTCTTAGTTTATTTTCAACTCTTCCATCTCCAAAGTCAGGATTTGAACTCGTCTTCTTGATTATATGACCTGTACTACATCAATTATGTCACAAAATTAGAGATGGTAACCTGGTGGAAAACAAAATTCATTTTTGGAATGATTCTGCCTAGTCCCTATCCCCCCCCCAATGCCATTTTTCTTTCTCCTATTTCATAATACAACCTCTATTTTTATGACCAATTATTTTGTCTATAGAGTTATATTAAAAAATCAATTATTTATCTGCATCAAAACAGAACTAGTTTTTCTGTCACTACAGCTGATAGTGTCACAGTCAGGATGGAAGGCTATAGGGAAACAGACTGGTCCAATGGAAAACAGACTGGATTTTCTGTCAGAGGACTTGAGCTTGAATTTTACTTATTAGATGTGTTTTTAACAAACCACTTAAACTCTCTAGGCATCAGTTTCTATATCTGTAAACTATAGAGTTTGGCTTAGATGACTCTCATCAACCCTTTTAGATGTAACTTGATTATATGATAAAATAAATCAATTTCTTTTTATATCCTCTAATTTTATTAAAACATGGTAGAAAGAGTTCCGACTGTATTCAAAAGACCTGAATTTTAATCCTCCTTTTACTGTTTAATATCTGGGTGAATCTGTGCAAGGCACAATAACAACTCTGGGTCACAGTTTCCTTGGTTTCCAAATGAGATTAATGGTCTCCAAATTTATGCTTTTGATAGCCTAACTATGGGAATACAAATATATTTTCATTATTAGTTTGGAAACCAAGAGGCATTGTGACATTGGAAATAGATTGGTGCCCTTGGAGATAAGAAGACCTGGATTCAAGTCCTATAAAAAAGATGTGACTTAGAACAAGCTACTTAATTGTTCGTTGCCCTAATGACCTCTCCAGAATTATAAATTATAGGCAAGTTACTGAATCTCATTATTGGAAGGAAGTTTCCCACAGGGAGTTTTATGAACCAATGAAATCCCAGGTCCAAGCTCCATTGTGAACCCCCAAAAGGGGGGGGGGCTATAGGAAAATTTAATGTAATAAATAGAAATTCATTTTACACATAGCTTGTAGGAAACAAATGTATTTTACTTATGGACTATGCACTATTACCCCTATTTAATCAGTGCACCTACTGAGATCAAACAGATATTCCAAAGTTACAAGGCATGCCACTGGCAGAACCTCAAAGAAATTAAACCTTGGAATATTGACTTGCTCTCTACTGGCTTTTACTGTATCACCTCCTTTCTTTAACTAACCATATTTCCTATGAGAACGATGTGCTAATGGCATACCTACTGAGAAAATGATGTGTCAGACATCTAAATAACATAGTCTACATTATTGGTTGAACAATAATTGAACATCACTATGAACAATGTTCATGCAAAGTAATGCAATGAAGATGATGCTCTGGATTTTGTTGTGAGACCTTTTTTGGCCAAACTACTATTTTGATTCAGTTTCAAAAGTTAGGCTTTATTAACCAGGTTGTTTATTTCAGTAGATTTGTTTCTAGATACAATGTTTGCAATATTCTAAATGTTTACACTCGAGTAGTTACCTAAAAGAGTGGCTCTCTTCCAATTCATCAATGGCAATGGTGCTTTTTGACACATCTGAGCAGTCTGCTACAATCTATTATTCCTGATTTATGTAATCATTTTGCTTTTAATGACAAAAATGAGGATTATTGATTTGACTCAAGAACTTTATATTTGTGGACATTTTATATATAGGGTTATGTTAAAGGATATTCCATGGGAAAGTTTTTGGATGATTAAGCAAGAGTCACATATATAGGTGTCTAATTGAAATAGTGTTGGCAAAAGGAAAAAAATGCAATTTATTTTGTAATGATCAGCAGCTAGAACAATAGAACTGAACTTGAAAAAAATCGCATATCTTCCCCTTCCCTATTCTTTGAAACAATATTTACTGTCATATAGTCTAACCTCTGTATAACCATGAAAGAGTTAATTATTCATCATAGTCAACTGATGTCTGTCTGTTTCTTTGGAATTATTTAAAAGTTTACTTTTTAGGAAGTCATTGTGAATAATGTGAATTATCTCACTCCTTCCTTCACAGATTGTGTGTGTGTCTATCTCATACAAAAAAAAATGAGAGAGTACTTTTAACATTATGAGCGTATCATATTGTTAATAAATAATATTCCCCTTCAATGATTTTAGTTCACCTTTACCAGATAAAATATTATTTTAAAAGAAGAAATCTCTGCCTCTGATTACCTTGTATGATCTTGTTGTCACTTGAGCTTTTTGGGTCTTAGTTTCCTTATCAGTAAAGTGGGGGAGGGTAGATTGGAATAGATAGATGGCCCCTACAATCCACTCTAGCTCTAAGTCAAATATCTTATGATTCTATATAGGACAAAATAACATCCCATCTGTATAAAGTTGCCCAGTATTCATCTGGCACCTATAGGATTTGTAGTATTTGGCCATGAAGAGAGAAAATAACAGTAGAAATATAGGAATGAAGAGATTATGAAGATGTGATATACTTTGTGATCTATACCATCATTTATGTATTCTATTCAGTAGCAAACAGCAATATGAATCACTACATGAATGACTGCTATGCAAATATTGTGAAAATTGAAACTATAGTTTTAGTATGATGTAACTATGGCCTGCTTAAATATAGCAGTAGCAGACAAAGCTACTAAGTATTTTCTATGAAGGAATCTAGACTGATTTTTTTTATTATTATTTCAATGTAACCTGGGTTTCTTAACTGGGCATGGGTCATCAGGGCTTCATATATGACAGACATAATGTGCACAGCCTACACAGTGGTTCATCATTCATATATGAAACCTCAGACACTATCACAGATTTCTTGGTCATAAAGTTCAAGTATAATACAATTCCTGAATATAATAAATAGAAATTCTATATAAGACCAAATGGAACTTCTAAAAATTAATTAATAGTATTTTCTGTGGGCAATATTAACTATCAAAATGCTTTGGATACTACCAGATGTTCAGAAAAAATCTTTATTTGGTTAAAAAAAAGAAAGTTTTTTCTAAATCATAATCATATTTTCGAAAAGAATCTAAGTTTAAAGATTTTACCATTAAGAAATTTTCCCCAAATCTTAACAAAGGCATTTTATTGTCACATCATGGTTTGGAATTTTGTTAGAATGAACTTAATTTGAATCCCAGTTCTGTCTGGAAAAGTCTTTGCTTTTCCAAATCTCCCTTTTCTCCTCTGTAAAATGGGTTGCTAATACTTTATTATCATCCTCCATCAGAGATTTCTCTGTGTGTGTGTGTGTGTGTGTGTGAGAGAGAGAGAGAGAGAGAGAGAGAGAGAGAGAGAGAGAGAGAGTCAGAGAGTCAAAGGGAAGTATTCTTAGCTCAAATTCTTTCATCCATCCAAAATGGTTTGAGAATACAGAATAGTTGGCTCATAAATGATATGTATTACCTGAAAAGTAGTTATGACATGGAACACTATCCTTGGAGTCTGACCACCACACCTACCCTCTCAGAGGTCTGGGTAATTCTCTTAGATTTACATTGCAGAGAAAGTAAGTGGTAAAGGAAGAGCTCCATAATATCAAGAAAATCATGGTCCGGTTCCTATCTCTAGTGCCTAAAGTAGGCACAATCATATGGAATTGTGGAATACACAGTCATATATGGAAAGATGAAGTAGTTTCTCTGGAACTTCTCTTTCAGTCAAACAATTCTACACTTTCAATGTTATTTGAAAGAGCAATTAGTGAAATCTATAGTCAAGATTAGAGAGGTACCTAATTATCAATAATAGATGTTTAGTATCACATGTTGGTCTCTTATGAGGTTCTTGTATCTCCATATATAAATCATTGTACCCTTAGTCCCTTTAATTCTATGCTCAGATTTGACCCAAGAGCTCAGGAGACCCATATGTTGAAAACAAGATATTAAGAAAGTGAAATGAAAGACTTGAGGTGGATAAGTTTGACCAGGTTCTCTAGGCCCAAATCTGGAAACTCAGGAGGTTTGGACTTTTATAAAAGAAGATGAACTAGCATCTCTAGGACTGGTCAGGCAAATATCATTGGACCACAGCTGGCCAGGGTTTGGTGATAGAAGTCAATCCAAGAATTTTGAGGCATGGTTCTTGAGAATTTAGTCATAGAATTAATATTGTCAGTATCATCCCTCCTCTGTAGACCCCCTTTAAAAGTCTTATTTGGCAATATAGATAAGATTGCTTTTTATTATATGCATGCATGTTGATGGCCAAGTAAAAGGATCAGTGATGTCTTGGAGAACTGAAGCCTAGAAAGGACAGAGAGGAATCCTGTAATAAGATGAGCAGGAGTTATTCTATGTTTCAAAAATAGAAGCAAAATGATTGAAATTTTAAATCAGGCTTTCTAAGTTCTCTGTAAAAACATATATGTAACATGTAGCTAACTGTGTCCCTGATGATAAATCAAGAAACTTGGGTTCCTTGCCTTGGGTTTTGATAGTACCTAGCTATCTGACTTTTGTAAAATCACACAAACACTTTGAGCCTTGGTTTCTTCATTTGTAAACCAATTTGATAATCATTAAGGTTGACTTTAGCTCCAAAATTTCTAAGAGACTGTCACCAAACACCAAAATATTAACAAGATTTTCTACACAACTGCCCTTCGACTGTCAATATTTCACATTCATTCAGGGAGTAGCAAGATGCCTCACTGCTATAAGCAGTCTAAATGAAAACATATATTCTATCTGTGCCAACTAATTAAGAAGAACCTTTACCATAAATACTATTAGGACAAATTGGACAAACTATATTAATGATTGGACAATTGCTG
Source organism: Macrotis lagotis (assembly GCF_037893015.1). NCBI lineage: Eukaryota > Metazoa > Chordata > Mammalia > Peramelemorphia > Peramelidae > Macrotis > Macrotis lagotis. Next base: position 633,698,486 of record NC_133658.1, read on the forward strand.
AATAAGGTGGTGAACTATTTGGTTTGTACATTGCAAACTTTTTTTTAGAATTTTAAGCCCATGAGCTTCTATATATATAGTAACCATGGTTGATAAAGAGTTCCATCGTAATAATCTCTCTTCCAAACAAGATGTTTGAAATTCAAAAGTTTATATAAAATACCAAAACAAAGATGTTGTATTCAAGTAGAAAACAGTGTATCCACTAATAGGTATGTGGGTGCATAGATATGTACAGGGATGGACAGGCAAAATACCTGGGAAAATAATTTATCAAATAGATTTTAAAAGTTCAGGGTAAATTAGAGAAAAGGCTATTACATTTGAACCTTAATAAATATTTAATAACCCATAAGACAAATAGCTGGGAATTACTAGAATGTTTTCAAGGTTCCTATTTCATCAGTACTGTACTGGTGGATGACTAAAACTTGGTATCTCCTTTTGCAAATTATAAAACAGAAGTTGTAATATCACAAAGTTAAATAGCTTTGTTGATTTGGATCTTTGATTTGGATCTTTTATAAATTGCAATGCTTGAAGGGCATAGGATAGAAATATTTGAACAATTGATTTGTTTTCCTCTTCTACACTCTCTCCTCTCCCCAGCACCCTCTGCACAGGGCAGGCTTAGGATATGTTCCTAGTGGGACTGAGGAAAATGTGAAAGCCCCCAAACTCAGTCCTATTTTATGGGAATTTTTTTTCTCCTTGGGTGAGGGTGTGTACATGTGCAAGTGTGTGTGTGTATGTGTGTCTCTGTGTCTGTCTGTGTCTGTCTATGTATACAAGCTTAGGTCCTCAGGTGGAATGATGGTTCCTGTGCTTTCGTTCTCGAAGCTGTTATTCTGGAAGGGAATGGAGGCAGCTGTGTTTACAGCTCAAGTCTTGGCATACATTTACCAGAATCTATTATTCATATCATTCAGTATCAGGGAGAGATCTCAGGCCACCTGTCTATCTGACAAATTCACCCTTTTGTGAGCTTTCTGTTCATAGCAAATTATGTTCACATTGATGAATTGAGGTTTTATGAGCATTGCTAACTAACATTCTCACAGAAGGCCAGGGGCAATAGACTGCAAGTGTTTCTGGTCCACAAGTAAATGTTAAAAAGAAAAAAAAATGCTGGTATTTAAAGACAATTTGCCATGGAGGGATAGTTAAAGCATTTGGCAGTGCCTTAATATTTATAATTTCAAGACTTTCCATAAATTATTGCAAATAGTATGCTTATAACAAACAAAAACACACAGAGTAAACCTACACATTATTGTTCTCTGTGGCAGTACTCATTTTAAAATGGCATGCATTTTGACAGGTAACCAATGACAAGTACAGAGTGTGTAGTAATCAAAATATGCCCATCCTTAATAAATATAGCAATTTTATATTACACCATGGGAATTTGTGCTTTTTAAAAATGATACCCATTGCCATCTTTCCATATATAAAAAGTTGTTGGATTTTTTTTCCATATCTGAAGTCTCTGCATTGGCAATGACATTAAAATATGTTCTGTGAGTTAAATAAACAAGGGAAGTCTTTCAGAAAAAAATTCTTCTTTTTGGTTGGATGAGAATGAGCTTATGTGAATGGGAGAGATGAGGGTGCTCTCATATGCCTTTATGGTACTGATCCTTACACTCCTTTTCCCTGTTACTTATATATTTTGAGATAGGAAATATTTCACACCAAACAGACATTTTAGTTTTGTTCTGTATCCAATCTTGCAATGCAAAAATTGACAAATGACAAACCAGTGCCATACCTAGGTTGACTGATCTGGGTCTGTGTGAAAATACTGAAAGACATATTGGGTGTCTCCTATATTTTAAACTTTAAGAGCTGAAATAAGGTAATGTGACAAAAGACAGAAATTTCACCAGGTGGAGGTCATATCCAATGCCATGTTTTTCACTTAGCTGTGAGAATACAGATTATGATGTATACTATCATATAGGGAATTTCATATCCCTATCTCCTCACCACTACCAAGATTCTGTTTCGTCTTTTATTCAATCTGGTTCCCACGGATCTCAAAGTCACAAGAAATTCTGAAACTCTTTACAATGGCCTGCCAATAATGTCAGACAATTCACTTTTCAGTGCAAAGGCACTAAAACACAAAAGATGAAGCCTCAGCAGCACCCCTCAAAAATGCACACCTGAAGAGCAAATGGGGAGTAGGGTCTTTTAAACCCCATGGGTGAGAAAACTTTCCAAATTTCCTAAGCATAGTATGTTGTTTCCATATTGTACTATGCATAGCTCTATGATGAGTCTATGAAAGTAGGAATCCAATGATTGGATCTACTTCCTTCTGATGTTCATTTGTTGGTTGACTGCTAGAATAGTTTACTCAATTATAATGATAAATTTCAATGATGTCATCAAATAGAATCCTAAGAGCTCTAGGTTCACCCAAAAGCAGTTATGGATTCTTGATATACTTCTCAGTGGTTCCTATAATATACCAGTTGGTAGAACAATGAGAGAAAAGTAGTCCTGCTTCATCCTAAAGTATTAACACCAATAATTCTCAATCTTTTGTGAGTTAGGTGACCTCATAATTGTTTGAGTACACTGCAGAACTTCTCTCATGGATATAATTTATAGTAGAAATTTTTTAAAGGAAAGTAACAAAAATTAAATTTCCTTTTAGAATTCTGAGTCACATTTTTAAACATCCCCAAGAGTCACAAAAATAGAAATGAAAAAATCACAATTGTAATGTGATAGACAGTTTGTTACCTAGAAGACAGGTTGAAAGTTAAAGTATGCTGTTATGTTTTGATTTCCATATAAAAGGTTTCACTGAAGTCAATCAATCATACTATCTTCAATTGAAAATTCATAGGTGGTAGCATTTTGCCATATTCATATAAGTAAAAGAAAGACCACCATTTTGTTCTCTGAAAGTGTTATACCATTCCAAGTATTGCTAGAAAGAGTAAAGTTGGCTGCAGCTGGCTGAGTATTGTTCTTTTTTTAACCCATGTGATAGGTATCTTCAACAGTGTCAAACAAATTTGTAGAGCTGGTGATTAGTTGCCCAAAGAGCATAATATATGCATTATTAATTATAGAAGGTAAGTTTGGCTAATTGTCATTTCTATACAGTAGCAGTGCACTAAGATACATTTTAACAATCTATAAATAATTGATAATTTTTTTTCTTTCATCTTCCTTCCTAGTTTGCATAAAACTAATGACTTGGTAAATGTTACTCACTTCAAAATATTCCACTGCTTCTACGAAAATTAAACTAACACTGTAACCTTAGCAAATAAGGGGATTTTTTCCCCTTTTATTGCAGGTTTAAAAAAGATAGGAAATATAACACTTGTAACAAAAATGTGATTCTGTGAAATCCAAATGAGAATCATAAATAATATAAAAATCAGCAATAAGGGTAGGATTTTACTAAATAGATTTGACTTTTTAAAGATACAAAGATTCAAAAGCATGATGTGTTTTGGAAACTCATCAGACTAGTCCACACTCTTGCTTTTCCATCTTAAAGTCATCTAAAACAATAGCCAGAAAGACAGAGATTAAATGATGCCTTGAATGGGAAGGGATTTTCAATATTTACCCATCATCTGCATTCAAAATACCATAAACCTGAAGATCTTAGAACTCAAAATTCTCCTCAAAGAAGGTATTTCAGTGTAGTTTTTAATGTGCTTTAATATGATTATAGTGCATCACTAGATCCTTGAAATGTGAGCTTTGTTGTAATAAAAGCATAAGATCTTTTCCTTTATCTCTTTTCTTTTTCTATTCTCTCTCTCTCTCTCTCTCTCTCTCTCTCTTCTGTATTTTTATAAATCCACAATCTGTCAGTCTCCTGTGTTGTGGCACAAGGGTTTACTCTCTAATTTTCAATGCAATTGAATATATTCTGAGACAGTGATGGTACTATAATTTTACATTTATTTTGTTTAGAATACATTGTGGTTAAGGAAAGATTTTTTTAAGCAGGCATACAAACTAAAGTATTGTGTATGTGACATATTGTTATTTCAACCTACGTAGATCCTTACATGTGCTTCATTATGATAAAAAACAGGTTGTAAGGACTGATTCTGTGACCTTTTTTTCTCATTTTAACCCTACTGATATGTCACCCATGGCAACCTTAAACCGGTTTTAATAGAGTCTATCCTATTATTCATTTAAATTGAGGTGCAAGAGCACTTAGACCAAGGAAATTTGCATTCAGCAAATGGGGATTTGATGAGCAAAAATGATAAGATATATGTTGTATAACATGGCCTATTTTGCTAGCAAATAAACAGCTCTTGAAATTGATAAACTTCAGAATATTTTATCCTCAAATGTTTATACATAAATGATTAAAATGCATTAGCAATTCTGCTTTTGAAAAAAACATATTGGGAAAACAACACAGTTGTGTTGCTTAAATTTGTAATTAACAAATTTATTACTAATTCTGTTCAGTTCTTTAATATGCTGCATTCCCGAAGAAGAACATTAATACACAATGGCAGAAAGAAGCTAATTTTAAGACTTTGGAGAAATGAATGTCTTTTAATGCTGTGTGTTTCTCTTATCTACATGCCACATTATTGTAATAAGTACATTCAGGAATAATTTCTTTTCAAATATTTTTACAAATCTTGCTCTTATTTGCATGCAAGTAAGTTGTCAGCTTAAATCTTTGAAATGCAAAATATATCTCATTTCTATATTTCATCAAGGAGCCTTTCATGTTTAATAAATTACAACTTAGATCCTCCAAGACTTTGTTTTTCATTAACTAAAAGCAAAAGGATACATTTAAAATCTTAATCACAACCTGCAAGGGTATTTGCATGTTGCTGATATTTGTCTTGATGGGACTTTTAATATTTGCAAACTAATCAGGATAGCAAGGTTATACCAATAATTTCTGAAGACAAAAAGTTTCTACATTATATTCTTTATTAAAGTAGGACAGCAACTTTCAAAAACTTTAAATGCCCTAACACCAATGTTCTGCTATATTCTCTATCTCTCTCTCTTCTAAAGAATACTTGTTAGAAAAAAAAAAAAGGAAAAGGCCAATATTTCATAGATACCATTCAAAATACATATGGATTCTCTCTGAACTCTTTTATTAAGGTTTGATCAGAATTTACTGGACAGTCATTAACAATCCAGAGCAAATGAGATAAATCACCCTTCCAATAACAACTCAGTGATATCGATGTATCCAATAGGAATTGAGAAGAAGCTGTCATTCATTTGATTTGGCCCTCATTGTTGTTTTGATTTTTTCCCCCTTTATCCCCCTGAATATCCTGGGTCTTCTTAGGAGAGGTCTACTTTTAGTCTCTAGAGGATGGGTCATCTCATCTTAATAAAGTCAGAAATCTGGACAGTTGGCACCATAGCCTAATCCAGTTGGTCCCTTGGGACATAGCAACACAGTGTTATAGAAGAGGCAAACTTTAGCTGAACTTGCTGCTCTGGGACCCCAAGTTAATCTTTTCCTTCAAAATGAAAGATCAAAAAACCCCAAACATTTCAAAAATATGCAACTAATGTTGTGCAGTTAAACTGATGTAGCATGCCTGTTGTTTTGCAAAGCTAACAGGTTAAATATGGCTTTGCTTTAAGATTCCCATCAAATTTCGTTTTTATAGGAAATCTCTGAAAGCAGAAGGGGTTGAGGGAGGGTGAGGTAAAAAGAAATAAATCATTGTAGTCTCAGGAACAGTAATCCTTGTTGAGGATTTTGGCTGATTGATATAAATAACATCGTCCCCGCCATCTGTCCGAAGAGGGACCTTTCCAGTTAGTGTTAAGCTGCAACGGCAGAATAATTAATGAATGGTGTCCTTTGTGCTGGTAATAAAGACAAGACAAATTATGTTATAATCCAACTGCTGCTCATTTGTCACAGCCAAATAAAATGTCAAATAAAAGTGAGGGGGGCACTGTGTTTGTTTAATGGACTGCAAGCTACCTGTTCGTATTGTTGACAGACAACTAGAGTGTAAGTTCTGAATGTTGCAGGCAGGGAAAAGCTTCAAACATAATTCTGGTTGGAGGGGTAAGGGAGAGGAAAGAAAATTGAGGTGGGAGAAAGAAGGCGTGACAGATAAACACCGAAGTAAGTTTTAATTAGAGAGTCATAATACCACCCTCTCCTCTGAGAAAGCATGGTTGAGATTACGCTGTAAAAGAAATGAGGGGAAAGGCTAAGTTTCCCAACAGTTGAGATATTTCCTAGCCCTGACGAACGGGCAGCATCCTTTTCGTGCCTTTTTTTTTTCCAAGACAGATTCATCCAGTTGCTCTGAAAACCAAATAATGAAAACATAGTTGGGATTTAGCAGGTTTCACTGGGAATTACCTATGATAGAGGGCAGGGCTGCACTTCCTCAGAACATGTTCCTGCTGTAAAAATTCACAAACCTGGCATTCATACAGGCATCTGTCGCTTGCTCTAATGCCAGTTCATAGTATACATACAAACATCTGCTTCCATGCACAAAGGGATACAGAACGCTTGACAGGTCTGTGTTAGCAGGGTTCGCAATGCCAGTTCTTTATGCAAAAACCCTAATGCTTCCCGTCAAGCCATTAGAAGTGATACAATCAGCCCAGGCCCCATTAAGCCATCAGTGTCCACCTGTGATAAAGATGGCCATTTGTTTTCTTAAAGCCCACTTAATGTCTGCTTAACTCAATTTGTCAGGAAATGTAGAACAATTTCCTCACAGCCTGAAATTTGGTAGTGGTTCAAAGTCAAAAGGCCAGGTCTAGTCTTATTCAAATGATATAATAAACAGTCTTCAAATCGAAATCTCCCCTGAGAAGCCTATGTTGACTCTAAAATAAAATAATATTAGCTGAAAAAGAATAAAATGTGCATCCTTTGTTATTAATTTCTAAAGCCTTGATATCTGCAAACCAGTGAAAAGAACCATTATCAGAGCATGTGAGGAAACAGCCTCATTCCCTTAAATTCACCTAAAGGTTTATTTTCTTAAAAAAAAAAAAATATATAGATATATACTTTTACCAGTCTCTTTATATTTCATTATCTCTCCTCTCTTTAAAAAAGGATAACTAGAGCATTCATAATATTACTTTTTAGTTAAATATATTTTAAATCAGTTTGGGACTGATATTCTTTTTCTGTATTGAGTATTACATATTTTTTTAAATTTTTCATAGAATGCAAATTTAAAGTAATGTTGGTTGGTCTCCCCACCACCACCTCATTCAAATGAAAACTCCAATGACCTCTATGAGTTGAGGGTTTAGTTTTATTATTCCCTTATACTAAATTATAAACAACTTGAAGGCTAAGACTATATATTTTTCCATACTTGTATTTTCCTAGACATAAACCTTTATGGAATGTTTCATATAACCTTAGAATGCTATAATTGAAAGTGACCTCAGTGGTCATCTGTTCCAATCTGGATTTTAACAGGATTCTCCTTTCTGTTTTTGACAAGTGGTCATTCCGCCACCATTTGAAGGCCTCAAGTAATAGAGAACTCATTACTCTTCAACTAACCCATTCCATTTTTACTAAATTCAATTTGCTATTTTAATTAGATCCCCATCCTATCTCTCTTTTCCTAGCCCATTCATTTGCACATAGGCAAACCTTTGTTTGTCCAGAAGACTTGAAAGGTTCAGGTTAACCATTTCTAAAATTAACCAAGTGGCAGCTCTCCCAAGTGTTTTGAACATGCTGAATCCAGTCCTATCTGCACAACTATTCCATCTGTTGTCTTGTTCTGCAGTCTAGTGACCAATGCCAATCTAAAATCAATATCCATTTTTCTAGTAAAAATTTAACAAAAGGTCTGATTCTTGCTTGCCTGCAAATATCTTTCACTTAGAAATCTTTACTGTGGATTCAACTTAGTAAATGTTGGACTTTCCTTATTACAGGACTAAGTACTAACCTTGAAAAAAATTTTCTTAGACAAAGTAGAAGACCAATTTAAATATTTGGATAATTTAATCAGTGGATAAATATAAATTGAGTGTTCAAAAAAGTAAATTTTATCAAGAATTAGCAGATTAAAGTTTTTTAAAAGATTAAAAGAAGAATTAGCAGATTAACTATTCCAAATCTCCATATGCCTTGACTTAAAAAATTGTAACTCCAAGAGTAATAGTTTTCAAAATACAAAAGACAAATGTGAAGAAACACTGAGAGGCAGATATGACTAGAGCTCTGAGTTCTATTTTTTAATAACCATTTATTTTATTTCCTTAGAAAAGTCAGAATTAACCTGTGAAACCTCTTCTCAACTAGAAATATGTTTTAACTGACTGCCAGTAGTTCGAAGGTTCAATCTAAGTAGCAAGAGAACTCCCACTTGGGATGACCTCAAATTAAGAAACAATCAGAAAGTTACTACAAGACATCGAGTTTCTCTACAAGTATCATGGCCCCATATATTTTTATCCTGTCCTGCGTTCTCTGATAGAGCATCATTTCCCCACTTTGGCAAGCACTTCATCACAACCAGGTGAAAGTGGAACCTGGGATGAGCTAGAATATCCAAAGATTGACAGACCTAGGTTTTATACCTTCATTCCCTATTCCCTGATAAAAGATTAATAACAACATGAAAGACCAGACTGGAAGTTTGATGAAAAATTCTACTCCCAGTGTTTCTAACTGGGAAAATGGCATTTCTTCCTCTGTGAAAAAGTCTATTTTTGAAATAGGGCAATCAGAATCAGGAAGTGATTAAAGGGCACTAGATTAAAGATTGAGTTATAGGTAGCATCTAACAATCACTTTATTGCTCTATCTTTAGTTCCACAGAGAAATGCTAAGAAGCATTAATTGCCACCTGGGAAAGCATTTTATTATGGGTTTGATGGGTGGATTTGGGGTTTTTTTTTTTGAGGCATAACACTTTGAAAGTCATTCAGATGCATGAAAAGATGCCTTAGAAACTGTAAATTGTTCGTTCTCATTTTGTAATCATTCATAGATTCGAAAGCAAATTTTTCTTCTTGTTTTTTTAATTCCCCCAAAATATCTAAGGAAAAAAAAGAATTCCTAACTTGTTTCTTTATAAGGAAATGTGGGCTTAACATTGTAGAACAAAGTCTCTATTGGCTTGAACTACTGTTAAGGAGGTGTGTGAATGGCCTCAAGTTGTGCATTTACGGAGAAAATATCATCCAGATGCTCATCTGCTCTTTTGAACAAAAAACTAAAAGGAGGCCAAAAATCAAATATAAATCTTTAACAAAAGAATTTAGCATTTTCTTACATTTTGAGTGGATGCTAATTGAGACACACAGTCACCCCTCCTGGGATTGGAGTTTAACTATTAGTTATCAGAGTTCACAGAGTAATTAACACTTTGAACTGATTACCAAATGGCAATTCTTGCTAGAAATGTCTAGGTGACATGTAAAGTGGACGCATTGTAGAGCACATCCCAGCCCCACTCCACCATTCTCCCTGTGAGCATACCCCACAAAAAAAAGCAAGGACTCTGACTATAATGAACAGGGCAAATTTTGTTTTTCAGTAAGGTATTTGCTATTACATATTGCATGTAATGTATGGCTCTGTTAAGGGGAAAAAATTGGAGTCCAAGTGGCTGGAAAGTTAGGTCTGCTCTGTAGCACTGTGAGATTGTTGACATCTGCCGAGGTTGGAGAGCTCAGTAAGCAGGAAATGGGGTGTCACTCTGAGTGGTAGTTTACCATTATCCTGGCATCCTAATGAAGTGTCTGCAGTGCACAGAGCTTCTGGATGGCATCTTAACGCACGGCTAAGCAAAAGCACTTCTCTCCTTGTCACTGTCATCCATCTGCCTGCACCCCACTGTAGCCAATGGGATGGAACCATGCTACAATGGGCTATAAGCCATTTAGAGTTGCACGTTGCATAATCAGTCCCATCAAATATGTAAAAAATGACTATTATTGGTTATTTTCCTCAAACTCTGGCACCTGGAGTTTGATACATTAAAGTTTAACTTTCCTAAGTGCTGGGTTTTTTTCCTGTTAATTCCAATTCCCCCCCGCCCCCAAATGGGAGCTAGTTGCAAGCTCATTGTCTTAAGTCTTTCTAATGGATTAAAAGAGTCATATGAATATTTATTAAAAACTCCACTGTACATCACACTTGGAGAATTCATCAATTTATAACATAATGCAATGGTCATTTTCTTTTGCAATATCTGTTTTTGAGGCAAGGATCAGGAATAAATCAACTCAAATCACAAATTGGTTGTTTTCTTCTTAGAGCACATTATTTAGTTCTCAGTGATAGTTTGAGGGCTTTGTATGGATTTTTTTAAGCCATAGTGTATTTCACAAAATACATTTGCATTTAAGCTAGTGTTGTCAATGCCAGATGATTAAACTTGGGGCTTTAATATGACCTCAAATAAAATTAAAATGAGTTTGAGATGAGGTTATCTGTCTTAGGTGACATAGGTGAGGAGAATGTATTTAATCCTGCCCTCAACTTCTGGATATGAGACATGTGATGTCTTCAAACAAATTCTTCCAGCAGCTTAGATCCAGAGGTAAGAATTTAAGTGATAAGATAGGTAGGGGGACAGAAGGAAGATATCTACAATGGATAGGAACAATAGGAATTGGCTCAATTGGGGGGGGGGAGGTTAGGGGGTGTCTTTAGATAAACAAGAGGGCATAACATAATTTGGTTGCATCAGGAATTTTTCGCAGGCATTAAAACTATGGTAAACATAACAGCGGGGAAGCTTGCACAGCATCACAGTGGGGAAGCTTACAAAGCGTCTGCCCGCCCTGTGCCTGGCTAGAGCCACTGCTAGAAGTCTCTGACTTTCATTAGCACTCAACAATTCACCCAGTTCCCCTGAAAAGGAGAAAAATCAAAGCAGCAAAGCCCCTCATTAATTATGGTAAATGCTCCCAGGTTACAGTGTTTTGGGGGGCAATGGTGGGGATGATGTTGAGTTAGAACAAAAGCTTCATCTTGAAACAAAAAGGGTGAAATGGGATTTCAGTGTATCTTTTTCATAAGCCATTAAGAGAGTATTTTGGAATATTCTACTACCTCATTAAATTAATATTTTAGATCACAAAATTGCATGGCATGTCATCCCATTTTCAAGCAGTAGAGGCTTAGAATCTTTCATTTCACACATAAAATGAACCAGTTATCTATATGATTCCAAATCACAAGTAATAATTTGGACTTCAGTACATATGAAAATCTTAAAACAGGTACTGTTTCCCTAAGGGAAAGTTGGAGATGGAACCCAGGCATAAGAATCACTACGGAGGGTCAGAGGTAGTATTATACATAAGGCTGAGGAATCATATTCCCTGTCCCCCAATCAAACACCCAAATTTGTGCTTCTTGTTGACAAATACTGGTCTTTCCCTTCTAAGAGCATTTTGTTTATCTGTGTCCATGGGCATTTAAAATTAATGTGTGTTTTCTAAGAAACCAAGATGGAGTGAGAGGTGATTTTTTTCCCCTAAGTTGAGGCACTAGAGTTAGTTTCTTCATTCAGATTCCCCCAGCTACTGTCAACATTACAGCCCATCAGCTTTCCTTCATGTTACTGTGATTTTCCAGAACTCATTTACAAGAGTCTCAGCAATATTAAATACTACCTCCAAAACTCTTTTAAATACACAAAGAAATAGAAAAACTCATCAGAACTAGACCATTGAGGAAAAGCTCCTTCCAGATTTACTGTTCACTACACATGTTAGTATAAAATATTCCACAAAGTCCCGTTTGTGATTCATTTGAAACAATCTTGATTTGCTTAAATTGTCACATTCTTCTTACACATTTCTTTCTAAATGCAAAAATGGCAAGGAATTCTCCTCCCTCTTCATTATAAAAGTGGAGACTTTCTGGCTTATTTATTCCTAACGGAACACTTGAGAAAGAAGAAAATATATAAATATCTCTTTCAGAAGATTAGTTGTCTCAATCTTTTAAAATAGAGGATTTGTTCATTTTTTACATAGTAAAAAAACTTGTGCCTTTTATTGTTGTTTCCTATTGTCAAATAAATATATTTCTTTTTCTTGAATTAGCTTCATGGTTATAAACCAGCATACCTTTTAAAAACTGTTTTTCCTTCATATGATATATAAATGCATATCTTTAAGCATCTGATATAAAAGTGACATATTCTTAGAATCTCTTTTTGAAACAAATTTGTGTTGACTCCTTTTTATCATTGTAATTTAATAAAAAGTCAGTATCTGAAAGAAAAGCCCTCTTAAAAACTAAAAAAAAAAGGAAGCCAGAATTTTCTCTAAGAACACACATTTTCATAGCAAAATCCAAGTTAAGCATTTCAGGCAAAAAATAACATAAGTGTTTTGAGTATTAAATTACATCTGATCTACTGGTAAATATTCTATTGACAAGGTCAAGAGCAGAAACAAGCCTGGCCACTGGGACAGAAGTGGGAACAAGCATTAAAAAAAAAAAGTAGACAGTTTATCAACTTCAGTTATAAAGTGAAGGACAATCCCTTCATAAAATGTTTGTTCAGGAAAGTCACATAGTTGTAAATGTAGATGCATTCATTTGTATGTACTCTGTACTAGATTAGTCTAAAAATGATATTGAGAATTTTAATGAAAAAATGGCTAATATTTTAAAGAAACTATAAAAAAAAAAGAGGGAGCAGGAGAAGAAAACGAGCTGTGGCAAAAAGCCTAGGCTCAGCAGCTTTCTGTGGGAAATGGTGAAATGTGACTATGTGATTTATAATGAGAAAAGGTATCTACAACATACAATTTTCTACCTAGCTGCAAATAATAATTCATAGTGATGTCCCTTCCAGATAAAAGACCTTTGCTATGTAGGACCCATGTGGTAAAATGATCATGATAAATGTCAGACCAGTGCAGGTAACGGCTTTACAAACCATTAAGATTAGCTGGTTCTTTTTTTCGATGATAACAGTAACCATGCTGTGACTCTATGTGGTAATAATATCTCAGTACTGATAAATGCCAGAGCCAGGCAGAGGTGTTTATCATTCTCAGTTCAGAAATGCTGACTAAAGTTACCACATGTTGCCTGTTTTTCTTCTTTTACAATAGACTCACAATTTAAAAATAGGCTGATTCATAAAATAATTTTATGTCCCAAATCTAGAAGGATTTTGCTGCTTTTGCAATTCATTAACATTCTCTTGTTCTGGGTGTCCCTGTTTAGTCACATCAAAAGATATTGGTTAGAGAAAAGTCTCATGAAAGGCAGTTGCCAACTCCTGAAAGATCTTTTTCAAAATTGACTTGCTTCTAGGCAAGACTTCGTATCTTTTTGCTTAAAATAAAAAATAACCCTAAAAAATGAAAAGAATCTTTAGTCCTTACCTCAAATGTCTTTCAAGACACTCTCCATGACCTTGGCAAACACCTTTGAACACAAATTTGTTCTTGATATGGCTTCTTTTAACCTTTGCAAATCTAATCTATTTAATGAGTCAACTATCTATATGAAAATTTAAGCCTCAGTTTGGAACCTTAGCTCTAGCTAAATGTTCTATGGTGATTTGAAAACATGGGAGAGTTTTGTCTATAAACAGAATTGGACAACTTTACCAAACTGACAGGTTGAAAGGTAGGATCTAGTTTATCTGGTCATTGAGTCATATCTGACTGTTTGTAACCCCATTTGGGATTTTCTTAGCACAGATACTGGAGTGGGTTGCCATTTCCTTCTCCAGCTATTTTACAGATGAGGAAACAAGCAAAAAAGAGTTAAGTGACTTGCCCAGGTTCATACAGCAAATAAATGCCAGATTTAAACTCTTGAAGATGAATCCTGCTAACTCCAAGGCTATCTACTATGCAACCATGAATAATAATAATAATCTGTGTTAGGTTGAGAATAATCTAATTTTTTAATCTAAAAAAAAAATTTAGGGAAAATTCTCATAGGCTATATTCCCTTTAGAATAGGGGAGGGGAATATCATGCTAACATGCCCTGAGAAATCATTTAGTCTACTGCTACCATGGCAACAGCAGGTGGGGCTCAAAATTCAATAAATCTATGAACTTTTTAGGGATGAATTAATTAAATGGTTGATCAAATGTAGCAGGCTAAATTTTAAGCTTGATAATTTTCTGTGGCCTATAAATGATGTTATAAATATCCAAATGGCCCTTGGCAGAAAAAAGGTTCCCCACCTCTAATTTAGAGGTATGAAAAGGGTGAATGATTTTCACTATCAATTAGACCACAAGAGTATCTTCAGATGATATTCAGAGCCAGTGAATTTAACAGAGTATAGAAATCACCTAAAAGGTTCATTTTGGGGCAGTAATTTCTATTCTATTCATGTATGAGAAGGAATTTGGGTTTGGGTAAATTCAACTTACTATTTTCATGATCAAAAAAAAAAACACACTGAAAAAATAATCAGAACTTAACATATAAAAGAGTTGATGCAGTCATCAAAAGTACAACCGGGGAGAGGCCAATGCCTGGATACAATATTATAAAACAAAGAAATTTATCTTTGAATTTGTGGTTCCCTTTTACTTATAGAAGGATAAAGAAGTCAAAAGTGATAATAATATAGAAGTAAACTCTAATCAAAGTTAATAATGAGAGAGCAGGGGTTTCTTGAAAATGTTTATAACTAGCTAGTTGCTTTAATGGATTATGAGATTATCAGCATAAATAATCATTTTACAAATGCAGATTACAATCCATCTACACCTTCTGATTTTATACAACTATCATTCAGACCTTCACTAGAATCCTCCAAAGAGAATCCAGTCAGCATGTGGGTATCAATGCAATACCTAATCTATACATTATCCATTGTTCTCATTTACATGACTGGTCTTTCTTCTTATGCAGTCATATACATCTTTGATGATATCTTTAATTTTATTTTTTACGCATAGTTCAGCAGTACTAATAATGTTACAACCAATTTAAACTCGCTATAGGTTCTTCCATTGCCTCTTGGATAGCCCATGATTTTGATTCTATGATGAATATGAAGTTCTACAATTCACAGACATTTAAAAACATTCAGAGTACATACAGGCAATGAAAGTATAAGTTGGGTATCTGAGAGAAGTTCATGGTAATTAAAAGTGGTACAGAACATTACAACATATTTTTTCCTCTTCATTTGTGAACCCAGATCATATTATTCTTGTGCCTAAGATTTATGCACTGAAGGACCATTCAGTGTGCAGATCATTCAAGTATGTCATAGCCATAGCACTAAGGATTCTTCATCCACTTAGTTTTTCTTTCATGAATTGCTTGACCAAGCTCTTCTGAGTACTTTTGAGCTTTATTTAGAAAGGTCTGCAGCATTTTACAATTTACAATATCTGTAAACTGAAGTGTTTGGAGAACCTTACTATATTTAGAGGATTTATTTCTTTTTGAAATTTATTCTGTACTGTAGAAGATATCTTTGACAAAATAATTTTTCTTGTTTGATACTAAAAATGTTGATATAGATATTTCTTTTGGGATATATAATAAATGTTGTATTATATTAATATATTCATGGAAGGTACTTGTTTTAAAATATTTTTCAAACCAACTATTTTTAGTAACTAAATTCCTCAATTATATCATTTGGCAGTATAACTTTTCAAGAGGAAACTTTTCAAGACCAATAATATTTACATTATTTCCATTATAAATTTTATGTCTTGAAGTTTCTATGAGCGTCATTAGAGAAATCCATAGTATCAAAACTCCCTTCAGTGTCTTCATACCTCCTCAGATCTAGATTAGGTGGGGATCAAGATGGAAACTTTCCACTCTGCCAGTCCTCAATCCTGGCACCTCTCATCAAGATTCTTGTTCCTTCCAAGACTTTCTGTCTAAAGTTTGTGTGCAAAGATCAAAGATGCTTATCAGAGAAGATAAAAAAGACAATTGACATTTATTTTTCCTCCATGTTTTTTAACTAATTTGTGTTTTAAGAGGAATGGTCAATTTCTCTGACAGATATTTACTGCCTATGGATATTTATTCAAGATTCTTCTTATTTAAAAAAGTACTGTTTTTAAAAACCCAATATCTTGGGTGTTTAGGACCTTGCAATGAAAAAGATAGGGACATAAAGAAGAACTAAAAATAATGTAAAAAATGTAAAAAGAAGAACTTGAAAATAATGTAAAAAAAATTTTATATGGTACAGTCAGATTAATGTGGGCATAAGAGTCAGAAGAATTTAAATCTGAGCTCTTCTCATTTTCCTTGATCAAATCTCTTAATCTCTCTACTCAATTTCTTCATCTAGGAAATGAGTGGATTAGATTAAATAATCTCTGAGGTCCCATCCAGGTCTAAATCTATGATCTTCATTAATATAGGAAATGACTCAACTATGACCCAAGTTCATTTAAGTTTTGAAGATACTCTTTGTCCTTTCATGTCCTGTAAATAATATTCCTCTATACTTGGCTTGAACTATTCATAGCCAAGCTTAATATTGCCTATAATCAGACTTTCATCATACTATGTATCTGCACATAGAATGTGTCTTCCCTTTAATTCAGCATAAAGCATGGCCTTTCAGTTTTACAGGAAAAAAAATGTGTTGAAAAATTGCAAAGTGGCGACTTATGGGTTAGCATAAAGCCCATGATTTTTCTTTGTTTATAATAACATGACATCTCTATTTACGGCGTACCTACTTTTGAATTTTAACAAAACACTCCATTGATAATTAATGACTTTCTATATATTTACAAAACCATCACATACTGTAGGCTGCTGCTGCTTTCAGGGAATGGCACTAAGGAAGAAAATTTATGACTTAATGTTATTTTGAAGACAGCCTGAAACTGTAAGCAAACAGGTGTCAGTAGGGCAGAATAGGAAGCTCAAAAAATAGTCTGTATAATACTCCAGCTTTAAAAGTGTAAAAGTCTGTGTGTTTATATATATGTAGAGAGAGATTAGATTAGATATGAATTTGTTCCAAATTATCTTTACACAAACTAAAATTAAGCTGTTGTGAGGTCTCTTTTTTAAGCAGCCATTTCTATAACCAATGAAGATGAACCATGGTCATTCACTACAATTTTAATTGACTGGCAAAACCCAAAGGGTTCTTCTCTAATTGGAAGACATGCTGGAATTATTAAAGTGTGCCCATGTAAATTTAAGCACCTATTTTCACTCCATCAAAATGGGAGAGCACTTCATAACTGGATCTATAAATGACCACCCAAAGCTCTTGTTCCTTAACTTTGGGTGTAATGTGTTCTAAAAAAAAGAAAACTTCACAAGGCAAAGAGGGATGTTCTTCTCAAATATAGACCTGTAATATATGTGACTTCATTTTATCCATATAATACTTGAATTATACAAAAAGACTCTGAGAGACAGAATAGCTAGAATATTGTCCAATCTTGATTAAAAAGAACATTCTCCCTTAAGGCTTTTAGATAGAGAGAATGAATAAAACTCCCCAAACACTGATTTCTATGAGGTTAAGGCTTTTCTCACTCTGTGAGGGGGCAGATATCAAAGCAGAATTCATCTTGAACACTGATTTGTTGAATCTATAAATAAACTAATAATAATAAAGTCGTAGATTGTAGGACCAGAAAAGAGTTCATGGGTCATCAGGTCCAAGGCCCTTTATGGTACAGGACATTTCCTTTCATCTTATTCAGTGAAATTTTATCTTATCTCTTCTCACATAGGAATCTAGTTATAAATGTCCTTTTTTTAGTAGTGACATTTAATGCAGATAAATGCAAATGTAAACATCATAAACCATATTTCTAGAATTATGACCTGGAAACCATGAACCAAAGGAAAACTCTTAAGGCCAGTCCAACATCCCAAATCTGTCTACATTCTTTTCTTATTACCAAAATTATTTTATTACTTATCATGTCACTCAATAGAAGTTATTTCTTTTGTTCCTATATTTGTAACATTATGCTCAGGGCTGAGAGAGGGTTCTTTTGAGGAATCATTGTTTTTGAAATAAAACTTATGGGTAAAATGAAGGTTAAAGCCAACATAAAAGTCCTACAGAATGAGGTTGTTCCAGACAGTGGGCAGTGTATAGAAGGAAACAAAAAAAAAAAAACAAAAAACAATGAAATTGTTCCTGGATACTGGGAACCAAGACTAAAGGAACAATACTGAATCCTAAGGGACTGAGGGTGGGACCACAGATGGATTACAGACAAAAGAATTATGGAATCTGTTGTTAATTGAAAGAAAAGAGACACTTGGTTGAAAGCCTATGAGTATACAATCTACCTCCAATGTCTCCAATACTCCTGTAAGCATAGGCTTGATTTCCTCCAAGTGACAATGTAAGCAAGTCAGATGTGTCTGTTCATCTTCTCAAAACTCCCAAAACTTTTGAAATGCTGAAAAAACATATACTAAAGAGAAGATATTAATTTTTTTTAAAAGCTCTGTCTTTGGGATTCAAGTTAGCATGTCTTTCATAAGTTATGTATTGATCTTAGATCATTAACCATTCAGAATTTTAAATGTTGATTCCAAATTCTAATATGACATGTCCATAAAGCTGACATTTATAAAGCTATCTTACCACTTTTGATTGAATTTGCTTTTTTTTAAAGTTTTTCACCACATACCTCAAAAGTACTGTTTACAGATTTCCCCAGCTACAGAAAAAGACAAGTGTGGTATCAATCTGAATAGTATACTGTTATGTTCCCATAAGGTTTTTGAGAGGGGACTTTTTTTTGGTATTTTTTTTAAAAAAATAAATTATCCTTAATATTCATTTCAGGCATGTGTGTCCTCTGTGCAACTTGAGTGCTTAAATCAAATAGATGTAAGACATTGGGCAAGTTAATTTATTTGTTCCTCAATTTCCTCATCTTTAAAATGATAGCGTTAGATGAAATAATTTCTAAGTTACTTTTCATCTCTAAAACCCAACACCTACAATAGTTGACACCGTTCCTTCTCCTCTTACACATAGCATAACTCCTTGTGATGTCTTCCAACTTTATCACTCAATCAGAACAACTTTGTCCAAAATTATGACTGTTTTCCAATAGCAAAATCATATAGATTTATCTCAGCCCCTATTGTTTTGAACTTTTTTGCTTTGACATTATTAATCATTTTCTTCTCTACATGGTGACTCTTCTCTCTGGGCTTACCTGACATTAATCTCTGTTGATGCTAATCTGACCTATCTGGTTCCTCCTTTTCAGTCACTTTTATTAGATGATTATACAATGTCTGCCTCTCAAATCACTAGTTTGCACTTGAGATCTTACCCCGAGAAGCCTTCTCGTCTTTCTCTACAGCCTTTCTTTGTGATTTTATCAACTCCTATGAGTTCAATAATCATCTTTTTGTATATGACTCATATATTAAATGATCTCTCTAAAAGATCAGTACTGCATCACCAAATTCTATTCCGCATTTCTCACTGTATATCCCATAGGCCTTTCAAACTTAATATCTTCAAAACACAACCTATTATTTTTCTACCAAATCTCACCCTTCTTCCAAACTCATTTCCATTGAAGGTACTAGCTTTCTATTAGTCCCCTAGTCTTAAAACATGAAGTTATCCTTTCTATTTCACACCATACTCAATTACTTGCTAAATCTTATTGGATCCATAGTCTCTGCATCTCTCCCATATGTGCCCTTCTGTTTTCTCTGTTGTCACTTTTGTTTTAGGCAGCCCTCATCCCCGGCATCCTAATTTGTCTTCTGGGAAGCTAAGTGGAAGATAGAAAGCCAGGCCTGAAGTAAGGAAAACTGAGTTCAAATCTTGCCTCAGGCACTGACTAGTTTTAACCCTAGGCAAATCACTCACTCCTGCTTGCCTCATTTTCTTCATCTGTAAAATGGGCTAAAGAAGGAAATGGAAAGCAATCCCTTTTCTTTGCCAAGAAAAGTCCAAATGTTATCATGAAGACTCAGACCTGACTGAAATTACTGAACAACCACAAAAATTGGTCTCTGCCTCAAGTTTTCCTTCACATAGCTATCAAAGTGATTTTTCTAGAACAAAGAATAAAGAAGGAAATTCCCCCATTCAAAAAATTCTGGTGTTACTTTCTTGTCTGTAGATAAAATATAAGGGGGTGTGTGTGTGTGTGTGTGTGTGTGTGTGTGTGTGTGTGTAGATTTATAGAGAGAGATTTACATAGAGAATAAACTATAAAGATAAAATAGAAATTTAAAAAGTATTCAAGCCTTCCACAATCTAGACCTAGCACTATCTATCCAGTTTGATTCCACATTACTCATCTTCACTGAGCTGATGTGTTATTTTTCTATACACAAATGTGACAATTTATCTCTTGATTTGTGCCTTTCATAGGCTACACCCATGCCTTGACAATTTATTTTCTGAATTCTAGAGTCAGGTAGAATGTCCAACACATAATAGGCACTTACTGTGAAGGTTCTTTGATTTTTATTAGTATGCATTCCCTCCCTGCCTATTTCTTAGAATACATAACTCCAGTCAAACCTCAACTCAAGGCTAGCTCCTTAGGTGAGGCCCTTTCAGATCTCCCAATTGCTAATGCCCCTCAAAAAACATTAATTTGTACTTATTCAAATAAAATAAAATAATAACAACAATAATTAGCATCTTAAGCTTTTTTTTAAAGCACTTCACAAACTTTATCTCATTTTTATCCTCACAACAACTCTGGGAATTTGATACCATTATTAGTCTATAGAACCTAAGGCAGATAGATATTAAATGACTTTGACCAACCAAGGTCACACAGTTAAAAATTGTCAGAGGCAAAATATAAATTCAGATCTTCACAATACAAGGCCCAGAATTCTATCTACTATGCTACCTTGCTGCTTTAAATTTTACAAATATTAAAATGATATGTTATTAGTATTATTATTTACTACTATTACTCATGCTTAAATATTTTGTATTCATTAGTACAAGGTTTAAGAGCAGCTGGGTAGTACAGTGGATAGAATGCCAGGCCTGGCATCAGGGAGACTCATGTTCATGAGTTCAAATCTGGCCTCCAACATTTATTACCTGTGTGATCCTGGGCAAATCACTTTTACCCTTTTACCCTTCATCTGTAAAATGATCTACTCCAATATTGTTGCCAAAAAAATTCCAAATTGGGTTCACAAAGATTTAGATACTACTGTCAATGACTCAACAACAACAACATGATGTTTTCTCACTTAGATTATAAACTCATTGAAGGCAAAGGATATTTCAATTTTGTCTTCAAACTACAGCCCTGAGTACAGTCTGGCATGTTATAGGCTTTTGATTGAATGACTATTGTTATCATGTCTGCTGTTCACTTTGTCAAGTATGGGTGAAATAAAAAAAAATGAATCATTATTTCTCCAAAATATACTTTCAGCTAGACAGCATGGTATAGTGGAGAAAATGATGAATTTGGGAAATCTAAAGTTCAAATGTCAGTTGTTATTTGTGTAGTTGTTAATTGTGGACTCTGGATGTCACCCTCTCTGTCTTAATTTCCTTGCTTGTAAAATAAGATTAGATCAACTCTAAATGTTATGATTCTAGGCACATTTCTTATAAAGTTTATGTAGACCTATCACATATTATTCCATTTTTAATGGAATTGAGTTACAGGATCTAGACATCTTTCCCACTGATCTGCTATGAACTCTGGTGAAATTAATCAATTAATAAGTATTTATTTATCACCTATATTGTACCCAAACCATGCAATCATAGTAAGAGAATTAACATTAGTTAGCCAATGTTAACAAATTAGCCTCCTTTTCTATTTTACCCTCTCGCATATCTTTTATTATAAACAAACATCAGTCTCTACATACTGGATAAGATTTCCCTGCTCAAAAGAATTAGATAAAATAAAAAAAGGAATGGGATTCAAATCAGAAGGCTATAAATTCAATATATCATAAAGGAGTCTATCCCATTAATATAGAGGTAAAATGAATTCATTAGAAGAAATACAATACTATTTTTGAAAAGCATCCTTTTTTAAAATGTTTCTTAACAAACCATCTACATTTCAAAGAATATTTAATTTTTAACTCAGTTCTCTTTTTTTCAGCAGAAAGCATAAAAATACCAGGGAGAAAAATAAATTGAGTCACAGATTCTTTGAGCTGTTTAATGTCACTCAAAGCCACATAAATCATAGAATATTTGTACTTGTATCTAACTGTGTCTTTATGAAAATGAGCATAAATTTAAGAAAAACAAGTTAATTCCCTGTTTGCTCCACAACTTAGAAGATATAACTTAGAATGTGCTGTGATATTTTCAAGCTATCATGAACCTCCAATCTGATTAAAGAGAAATTCTGGGAAAGCTTTGTTAGATCTAGCCACATATTCTCTTTCAAAAGACTGCTATATGCTAATGCTCTGGTTAAACCTATGGAAGAAAAACCCTTTTTTTAAATCTAGCTTTTTTCCTCTGCTTTTTTTTTTCTCCAACAGAAAAACAAGACAACAACATGAGAATTGAAGCAATAAAGGCTTTGGTACAAAAGCTTCCTCCACCAAATCGTGACACAATGAAAATCCTATTTGGACACTTAACTAAGTAAGTTGCAAGTTCTTGTGGGAGTTAATGTTTTAAAATTCCCTCCAATGAGTAGTTTTTAGTTAAATTCTCTGAGATAAGAAGCTTTTTGGTAATCCAAAATTTCCAGTGTAGCCTGTCGAGTTCTACTACAGGGCAGGCTTTATTGAAGGACCTTCTGAAATGATTCTTTGATTATGTCTAAAACACAACATTGAGTTGATAGACAACTACTGGTACCATAACCAATCACCAAAGCTCCCCTTTACCTATTGGTGCTTATCTGGCTCCAACTCTTATGAACTTAATTCCCCACTCTAGAGGTAGAGGTGAATCTTCATATTAAAAATTATTTAGCAACTAAACAATGTTAGCCACTGATTTTAGCCAGAATTCCTTTTTACTAATTAGATTCCTTGAATGCTACTCAATGTTTTCAAACTAATACTGAGCAAAGCTAGCTGTGTATTTAATAACTTTGGAAGAATTAGTATCCTCTCTCTTTTTTTTGCACAGTTGTGTATAAAAGGATGTAGAGGGGCAGCTAGGTGGTACAGTGGATAAAGCACCAGTCCTGCAATCAAGAGGACCTAAGTTCAAATCAGGCATTCAGATGCTTAATAATTGCCTAGCTGTATGACATTGGGCAAGTCACTTAATCCCATTGCCTTAAAAAAAAAAAAGATGTGGAGCACAATAATCATCATGGTAATCTCACTATCTTTTATTAAACTTAACACCTTTATCACATATATCTCTAACCTCAAAATTCAAATTATTTAATTCTTATTTTTCCAGTCTCTCCAATATTTTCTCTGGTCTAAGCCAACTGATTCCTTCTTGTTCTACCTATTGATAGATTGTGAATATTAGAAAAAGTAGAAAGACAAATCCAGAACTATAATAGATATTAGAAGCTCAATTAATCTCATTGTTGATAAACTCTAGTCTAGTATGATCCCTGGTGGTGGTAAGAATCATGGATAGGACTATAGATAAATTATCATCAGTTTAATGGCTGCCATTTATATACTGCTTATAATAAGGTACTAACAGAGATGTGCTGGAACCAGTTCCTACCATCTGGGAGAGAGTCAATTGTTAAGTTTCACATTTGTTAAGTTTCATTTCACAGCTCAGAAGGGTAGAAATCAGGTCCTGATTTTCTGTTTTGTTGATTTGAACTTAAAAAATTGATGAAGAAAGTATTAAATAAAGTAAATGTAAAAATGCATCCTGCTATATTTTCTCATCTCTCTACTTTGAGTATCCATCCCCCTTTCACTTTTGCAGGGATGGTAGAAGAGCAGTGGAAAGGTGGTAGGGGATGTTAAGAATCAGATAGTTTTAAAACTATCTATAAACAAACTTAACTATTGGTACTCTGAATATAAGAATACTGTAGTGAAATGAAAGGCTCAGCAGTCTTCCTTTTAAAAGAAAAATAAAGGATTTAGTGAAAGTTTAATCAGGCATTTACAGTGATCATTTCACAGAATATTTGATTATCCTAATATTGTTCATAAGCATTTGCAGAAAAGACAATAATGAAAATAATTACAATGTTAGTTAATAAGCATTTATTAAGTACCCACTGTATACCAAGAAATATGTTCATTAAAGGGGATATAAAAGAATTGAAATATAGGCTCTGTACTCAAGGAGCTCACAATCTAATGGGGGAGAAAGCCAGCAAATAAATAAATAAACAAACAAACAAACAAACGAATGAATGAATCAATGAATCAATGAATGAATTGATAAATAAATAGATAAATAAATAGATGAATAAATTATATATATATATATTTCACTTTTGCAGGGATGGTGGAAGAGCAGTGGAAAGGTGGTAGGGGATGTTAAGAATCAGATAGTTTTAAAACTATCTATAAACAAACTTACAGGATAAACAACATACAGGATAAACAGGAAATAATTAAAAGAGGAAAGGCACTAGAATTAAGAGAAGTTGGGAAAAGCTTTCTATGTAGTGGGTATGGTTTTTAGTTGGAATTTGAAGGAAGTCAAGAGGTAGAGGTGAGGAGAGAGAGAGCATTCCAAGCATGTAGAACAATAAGAAAAGTTTCTAGAGCTGAGAAATGGAATGTCTTGCTCATGTAATAGCAAGGAGAGCAGTGTTACTGATTCAAAGACTATTTGGTAGGGCACAAAGCATAAGAAGATAGGAAAGGTGGGGTGATAAAGTGTGATAGATTATGAAAGGCTCTGAATGCCAAACTGAAGAATTTATATTTTTTATCTTGGAATTGATTGAGAGCTACTAGACTTTATTGAATTGGAGGAACAGATGACGACAAGGTCATCACTTTAGAAAAGTCAATTCAGAAACAGACTCACCAATAGGTTCCTGCAATTGTCCAAGTGTGAAGAGTTGAGGATTTACACCAAAGTGATGGCAAAATCAGAGGAGAGACTGGGCCATATTAGAAAGATGCCACAAAGGTGAAATCAACAGGCCTTAGGTAGCAGAAATTATAGATGTTAAGAAGTTCTTAAGATGTTAAGTCATAGAAGTTATAGAAGTTAAATTTGTTGGATCAAGAATAAGAAATTAATTACCCAAAAACCTATAGACTACAGAGAGTCCTTATGCCTACATATCATGGCTATATTCTTCAAAAAAAAACAGCTTAGAAGGTCCTGGATATGGAAATATAAAATGATAATCACATATGCAAAAAATAAAATTGATCACAAACAATAGGCAAGAAATAGCTTGGTACTAAGATAAAAATTGTTCCCTAAGTAGCAGTCTCTGCAAAGTCAAAGGACCAACTTTTTAGAACCGATTGTAATTTAAAGTATATAATTTTAAATAATTTTAATCTTACAGATGTAACAAGTTATTCATGATTAAAATTTAAGATATTGATGTGAAAAATGACTAGCCATCAATTATAATATTTGTATAACAATTTAAATCAGCATTAATTGGTAGAATGAGATAAAGAAAGCAGAGAAATATGGCAGAAAGATAATAATAGTTTAAAATGTAAATTCAGTTGGAAAATCTAATAGAGAAGGAAAATCTTATAGAGAAGGGAGAATATATAAGCAGTATATCCACATAAAAAGAAGCAAGATAAAAGTAGTTTAAAGAAAGATTAGTGAGAAATTCAACTAAGTAAGGTCATCCACAAGGCATTTAAGGATGAAAAATGAAGCACAACAACAAATGAAAGATGGAAAAGATCTGCAAAAATTTCTATAACTGTTTTCCCCCAAAGAAAAGTGTAGCCACTATCCTTAAGCTTTAGCATCACAATCCCAGATATATTTTAAGAGAAGGAAGAAATGTTATTAAAATAAACTAAGATTGGGAAAGTAGCTGGATTACATCAAATAAACAAGGAAGAGATCCATGATAAAGATAACATAATCATGAAAGCATTGTGGGATGGAGTCACAAAATATTTGAAGGAAGATCTTGTTACCCCCGCAAAAGTGACTCGACCATCTATCATCCTGTATGCTTACTTTCTTAGTACATGAAAACTTACAAAAATAATATAGAGTATTAGTGGGGAACAGTCATACTTTCACAAATGACATTCCACTATTCATCTTTAGCACCACACAATTGAAAGTTCTATAAATAAGACAATACTGAGCTTATTATAAGTAAAATATAAAAAAAGCTATTGATTCAATAGAGGTAAATATACTTTGCTATATAGTTTGTGAGGTCCTCCAGACATTCTTTTTTTTTAAATAATATTATGCTGGTAGAGTTTAGCCCCAAAATACTGATCTCTTAGAGCAAATCTATAATTATTCAAAAGATGTTGGTCTAACTGTTATCATAGTAAATGCCAAATAGAAGAAAAAGGCCTATTGTTCAATCTAAAATCCACAGTGAGAGTAACAACCAACAGAGCTTACCTCTCAATATATATACTTTAAAAAGACACTGCAATGAACTAAGAATATGACCTATAACTAAAAACAAGGAAAAGAAGGGGTTGAATTATCTATGGGAAATTACAAAGTTCCTTTAATGACCACAAACTACCCTCTGAAATGAAGGTTTATGTTTTTAATATCAATGTTCTACCTTTGTTGTTATATGGCTACAAATCATGGAACACTATGTTCTCTGAAGAATTATAATTAAGTATCACTCAGAGAGCAATGGAAAGATGCATGGTGAGTGTGAACAGGCTGTAACACATAATAAGTAAGTAATGACAAAGAAGAAATGGCACAAAGGATGTTATCAAAGAAATGTATTATCAAAAAAGTAGAGGGGATTATGTGGCAAAAACAAGGGGTGTTTCTGTTGGATAGTCTGCTTTCTACTGATATCTTTGCAACGTAAAGACAAAGTGAGGAAGGACCCCCAGGTAGATGCCCTGGGGCAGATTTATGAGACGGCATACTCCAGAATGGGCAGGCATTAATAGATTTCTATTTGTAAAACTGGAAAGAATGTCTCCAAAAATGAGATCACGATTTCATTGACATACTTGAGTATAGCTAATTACAATTAAAACTCTGATCACTCTAGTACCTTCAACTTTAGAGAGATATCATTTAGATAAATGATAAAGTGGGATAAAGGGACAGCCTTAGAATCAGTAAGACCTAACCTCAGCTCTAGTCTCTGACACACACACTTTATAAACATTGGAGAGTCATGTAATCCCTCAGTGCCCCCCACCCCCGGTACTATTGATCTGTATTGGTGAAGGGAGTTACCAAACTCGAATTTTCCTAGTCTGATAAAATATTCCATCCTCTATCAATGCATATATAGGAAGAATTTTAAATGGGCCCAAGAATATGTCTGAATATAGTTTTATGTTGTTAAGCATTCCGTGCTTAGTTTTTGATAAACAGTCAATTGCGGCATGTCATCAAAGCCTATGAAGTCAAAAAGACGAAGATTGTTTAACAAGAATTTAAATACTTGCATGTTTGAAAGGATCATCAGAATGTTTGCCTTACTTTTGATGCTTTCAGTAATTCTTCAGAAAACCAACTGTCAACACACATAAGTAGTGTTTATTTCAAAGTGGTGAAAATATACTTTAAAGCTTGTTTAGGATGGGTCAGAGAATGTAATACAATGCCACAAACTCTCCTTGTCTCAAGTCTCTATAGGAAAACCTTGTTATAGTACAGCTCTCTACTATATCCATTTGGACATGAATCAAATCTATCGTTCAAAAAACAACATCTGCATATGTGAAAACCATAATTGCAGCATAGCCAGTCATCTCAGTTCTATCAAAGTGTTCCACAGTCTATAACTGGATCATATTGTAGCTAAGAAGACTAAAGACAATCATTGTCCAAAACCTTCCTACTTAATCAGATCCTAGGCCAAAACTTGTGTTCCTGCATGGTGTGGAAAGCACTTTGTAATTCTTTAAAATACTATATAAACATGAGCAATTTTTACTCTAATCCTTAAAGACTGGGAATGCAATGAAAACAAGCATCCTCAGAATTCCATGTACTAGAAATTTCTAATAACAATTATTTCTAAGTATATAAATGGAATGATAGAATGTAAGAGTTAGAGGCAGTTTTAATTCAGAGGTTATTTAGTTCAAGCTTATTTTAAAGGTAAGGAAACTGAAGCTAAGAGACAAATGACTTGCCTAAGGTTACACAACTTTTGAATACACAAGAAAGAAAAGGAAACAAGTTTTCTGAGTTCAAATCTAATGTCCTGTTGACTGCACCATAGTTTCCAAACACACTCTCCCCAAACTGTCATGTCCCTATATAGTTTTCTTAAAACAATCAATGCCAACAATTCAGCTCATTTTTATTCAAATGAATTAAGAATTTATAGTTTTATGCACAAAATAGATTCTAAGGATATAATAAAATACAGCAATATATATTTGTTAAAATTTTTGCAACTTTAATATTTGTAATATATAAATTAATAGCATTATTGGAGGTAGAGGGTGGCAAAATAGATAAAGGGCTAGTCCTGGAATCAGAAAGACCTGCATTCAAATCCAGTCTCAGATATTTTCTAACCAAGCACCCTCAGTTTTCTTACTTGTAATATGAAAGTAATAATTATGTGAACCTCACAAAGCTGTTGTAAGTCTCAAATGAGATTATATTTATGAAGTTCTTAGCATAACTGCTGTCACATGGTAAGTACTAAATAAACATTACTTATTATAATTTTTATTAGCCATGAGTTATCTTATTTAGGGGTGCAAAATTTTTCAAAGAATGATTATCATTGATGAAATTGGAACTCATCAGTTAGGTGGTGCAAGTGATCTCCTGCTAGAAGTCAAGAAGAACTGAATTCAAATTCAGCCTCAGACTCTAGCTGTTACCCTGGGTTAATTCAGTTAACTTCTCCTGACTTTAGTTTCCTCAACTGTGAAACGGATTGATAGCTCCCTAATGACTCCAGGATGCTGAAGCAGGCACAGCAGCCACAACCAGGTAAAACCTATTGTGGCAGATGGGCTAAAACCAGGTTAAGAGTAACTGCCCAGAATGATGTAAAGACTAACAAACTGCCTTCTGTAGGGAGTGGGGGAGGGAAAATTTTAAAACTCAAAATAAACAAAACCTTTCTAATATTAAAAAAAATAAAATTTTCCCCATCATATTCATTAGGGAAGGAAAAAAAAGAATAACTGCCCAGGCTTCAGCTAGGTGAGTTAGGGGAATATCTATCTACTCCTAGCACATGAGGACTCCTCTGGGGGGAATGGACCACTGTTACCTGGGCATTGCCAAGGAGGAATTGACCTCTGTAACTGGCTAGCCCTGAGATCAAGGACTTCTCACTTTCCCATTCTCCCCACCTACGGGTTCTTTATACCCCTTGTTTTTGGCAATCCATCCCACTAGTCTCTATAAAGTAAATTGAGACTTTTAGGAAGAAAATCAGCTTTTATTAAGTGTTACCATGTGACTGACACTTTGCTAAGTGCAGTAGATAGAAATAGAATAAAAAAAGGTAAGACAGTCCCTGCCCTCAAAGAGCTTCCATTCTAATTTTTAAAAAAAATGTTAACACACCTAAAGGTATAGATATAGGTATAGAAGGGGAAAGTTCCACACATCCTAGAAGCAGGGCCAGAGAAAAACAGAAATAGGACCAGGAAAGGAATAAAGGCAGAGTAGCCCTGTATCCCTCCACAAAACAGGATCCAAGAGAAATTCCCCAACAGCAGAAAGGGAATGAGAAAGGTGACTTATGGAGGGATATGTTAAAGTGAGCAGGGGTCAGGGTAATGGGCCATTCCAGTGCAATGAAATTCCTAGATGAGCCAGCAGTAGGTAGGGAATGGTTTTGAAGTTCAGAGAAAGTCAGGAAGCAGGTATGGTCAGGAAGAGATATCACTTGGTAATCTGTCAGAAGCTTCACCTTTACTCCCCATAGAGTATCATCATTCCCTTTCCCTAATTTTAAGTGCTCCTCAAGGTTTTTGCCCTGGGTTCTCTTCTCTCTTTCTCTTTCTCCACTCTCTGTCATGGTAATCTCTTTAGCTCTCACTGACTTAATTTTACATGGATAACTCATAGATCCATATATCTAGTCCTAATCCCTCCTAAACTTCTATCACTGACTACGTACTGGTCATTCTGAACTCAATGATTCCTCAGACATTTCAGATGGTACACATCTAAAACAATTTATTATCTTTTCCCCCAAACCCATTCTTCTGAATTTATTTATTTGTACTGAGATTACTAGCATCCTTCCATTCACTTTGGTTTGAAATCTTGGTGCCATCTTAAATTTCTTCCTCTCCCTCACTGCATATATTCAATCAATTGCCAAACATTGTCAACTCAACTTTCACAACTCATTTCACATTCATTCCCTTCTCTTTAGTCACATGGCTATCACTCAGATCAGGTCTGTATCACCTCTGCTAGACTTCTGCCATATTCTCTTAATTAGTCTCCCTCAAATCTTAAATCTATTCTCAACATAGATATAAAAGTGAATTTACTAAATTACAAATATGACCATGTTACTCCCCTTCTCAGCAAACTCAAATGCCATTTTCTAGTTATTTCTAGCATCAAATATCAATTCTGTTGTTTGGCAGACTGTTATGTTCTTCCTCAGCACATGTGAGTGCACATACACACACTCAGTAGATGAACTAAGTTTCTACTCAACTGAGATTTTTTTAAAAAAAAACTAGCAGGAGCTCACAAAAGCTTTGAATTCATTTTTCAAAATTCCCAAAATATTTATCCACTCTCCTCTTTCCTAATAGTGATCACCCGCTATATTTTTCCTAAATCTCTTTCTCACAATTTCTTTCAATCTGAAAACATGTCCATTATTACCCAGATTCTTTTTTTTAATTCCTTGTTACACTTTTACATAATACAGTTATTAATCTATAACTCTCCTTTCCTGGCTAATTTCTTGAAATAGTATATATATATTCTCATTTTTTACTCTGTTCTCAGACCCCATCATAATCACATTGGGACTTTTTCTCCCCTAATCTAGAGAGATTGTTCTTTCAAAGTTCATGAATGGGACAATTACTAAATCTAATTCAGTTCTTATTGTACTTTATCTCTCTGAACTTTTAATACCACTGTGACTACCTAGTCCTACTTGCTACTCCTTTTACTAAGCTTCAGACATCCCATACTCTCATAACTCCACTTGTCTCATATTTCCAAACCTCACCTTCTTTTTTAATTCTTCCTGTAACTCTACCTACAAAAACCTTTTAAAGACTCATAGGATCAAAAATTAAGAATTGAAAAGGACCTTAATGATCACTAAAGAAACTTGAGGCACAGAGAGGTCCATTGATTTGTCTATATTCACATAACTAGAAATAGCTAAGGCAAGATTTCAACCCAGAACTATCTATGCTACATCTACATCTAGACATCTTACCAATAACCTTGTCAACATTTCTCAAACTTAGTTTGTCATGGGGTTTTTTTTCACTCTAATGTTAACTTTCTCTATTGACTGACTTAGGAGTTTCTTTGTTGCCACTTTTTAACTTCCTTTAAAACAGATTTTCTTATTTGTCCTTGAAGCTTCCTTGGTACTTACCATAGTGTTATACCAGGCAAAGGTGTTTAATAAATGTTAATACATTGATTGACATTCTAAATTCTTCCACATTTGAATAAGGGAATAGAGGTCTCTTCTTATAGCAACATAAATAATTTTCTTCTTAATCTGGAACAATGCTTCTAAGTGATTATAATTTTGGAAGTTTCTGGCATAGTAGAAGAGAAGTTTGACAGATTGGAGAAAAATTTGGATAAAAAGGAGACTTTACCATAGGCCTTAAATCATTCTGTAATCATGTAACAGTCAAAATATAATAAGATTTTTAGGAGTAACTGTGTGTTCCAATGCTATCATTAGTCAGTACCTTCCTGGGGCTAATCCTAGCACCATTGTCTCTCTCTATTCCAGAGACTTAAAACAATTACTAGTAAGGAATTTTGGCAGACTTCAATCTGACAGACTATCCAGGCTTTTTTCAAGGTATGCTTAGGAAAGGCAAGTCACATCAGTCTCTCATCTTTGGGAATTGAAACCTCAGTCACTCCCATTCATTTTTTTCCTCAAATAAAGGAGAGTTGACTTAGAAATAAGGTAGTTGATTTAAGGTGATTGATCTGACAATATCATTATTCACTGTATCCAGAAAATACTGTTGGAAATAGAAATTTGGACCAGGTTAAGCTACAAAAAACAAAAAAAAAGAAAAAGAAAAAAGAAAAGCCTGAAGATGGTTTGTACTATATAAAACTGTTGAGAGAAAAGCTTAAATATTTCTTTTTGCATTGATTTTATAAGAAATTTCTCCAGCTGTTCATATAATTCATAGGGTTAAAAAAAGTTAGATGGTTGAATATACATATCTCATGGAAACATGCCAGTTAAATGCCTCATTGAGAGGGAAATTTTTTGACTGGATATTTTTTTTTCCTAGTAAGTTGAGATTTAAAACTTCTCTGTGGCCTTTCTGAAAGTTAAGCATAATATTCCACAAAACCATTTGAGAAATAAGCTCAAAGATGAAAGCCCAGAAATACAAGGGATGTATGGGCAAACAGTGATCACATGTTTATCTGCCCTCTCCCCAGGATCATCAGTGTTGGCATTTCTGAAATTTTAGAAAAACTTGAGATGGATGGAAAATGAACTCTAAAACCCATCAACCCCATCAATCCCTCTTCCTTATTAGCTGTCAACAGGAATTTCAGGTTGAGCTCTCTACCTCCCATCCAGACCCTTAACTCTGCTGTGGTGAGCTTTGGAACAGGTTATGTTTTTTGTGCTCTCTCTGTACACTTTGGTGTTTTACCCAACCACAATACCTGATATCCAAAGACTTGCAGGCTATGAGTATTTTTACTGGAAATGGAGAGAGACCTGTGCAATATGGTTATTTTTTGGAGGTGCAGTGGTTTCAGTGTTTGAAAGATGCCAGATCCCTTACTCCCTGTTCATGGGTGTAAAACAGCCCCTAGATTGCTTTGAAAAAAACTGATGTACTTCTTTTGGACCTAACTTATTTCCACAACTGAATCACCTTGCAGAATTTGGTCCAGTAGTTAAGAAAGTTAATTACTCCACTGGTAAGGGTGAAGCAATAGTCTCCACTCCCTGAGGAAATCATTAAAAAATCATGGACTTCAGATATTAGCACAGTGTTTATAAAGTCTATGAGCTGAGAATTAAGGTTTAGCTATCCTTCCATCAGAAAACAGTCCAGTTTTAGAGAACAATTTATGAGGAAAATTGATTGAAAACGGGGTAAAAATGATTACTTTAGATTTGGTACTTTTTAGAGCAACCCTTGATTTTAAATTACAGCAAAAAAAAAAGACTTCTTGAATATTGAAATATCTACTAGTACATGTGACTTTTTTTTTTAGAGTTTTCCAGGTCCTGGGTGCATTTTTCTTCTCTACTCAATAAACAGCTACTAAGTGCCAGGTATATGCTAAGCACAGGCATTACAAAGAAATGCAAAATAAAAAAAAAAAATTTTAATCCCTATCTTCAAGAAGTTCACAGTCTAAAAGAAGCTGAAAAGGGGTAGGGGAAAGGAATGTAAAGAGGGGGATACCCAGCACAGGTATCTGATGAAATCCAGAGGTGTGTAGCCACATGGAAAATGATGAGATGACTACCCTGGATACCCTCTTTAAATGGAGGATGTTGGAAGAGCTTACCATTGTCTACCCTTCATTCTCTTCACTTGTGGAAAGAGAGGGATCTTAAGGGGAAGAGGTACTGAAGAGGTATGGGATTCAAAGTTGATGTGATTTTGCAAGATGATAAGATTCCAAAAAAAATTAAAATCAGTATGTCTAGATATAAAAATTATTTCCTTTGCAATATGAATCTTTCTTTCCAACTACCAAAAATGCCATACTTCCTCTACTTATCAGAAAAAAAAATCTCCACAAAGTAAGGACACTAGGCAGAAACAACAGGTCGGTACACTCCCTTCAACATTTCTCTCTGAAAAAATCCCCAAATGACATTTTTAACAACAATCCACTGAACAAATTCTGGATTACTTTCTGAAACAGGTCAACCCTGATAGAGGAGATGATGTAATATAAAGAATATGGGTGTCAAACTCATGGTCCCTCTGCAGTCCTCCTTCAGATAGATCCAGAGTAAAACATAATTGGGAAATGTTTAGAAAAATAAATTTAGAATAAAATAAAACAAAATGTTAATTTGTGATTTTTCTAAACCAGGGCTGTCTAACCTTATTTTTAAAAGTTTTTATTGAAACAATAAACAATATATTTTGATTTAATATTTAGTACTAAATACTAAAGCATTTAGCAAACCCATCGGGGGTTGCATAAAATCACAATGAGGGCCTCATTTTGAACAGCCCTGTTCTAAACCATCGAGTCTACACAAATCATTTTTATTGGAGTTTGACACTATTGGTATATGACCACTGAACCCAGACTTTGCACAGCACCTCCTCACTTAAATCCAGTTCACCTACAACTCAAGATATCACCTTCCTGAAGTCTTTAGTTCTCTTTGAGAGAACAGCCAGACATGACCATGTGACACTCTCCCATACTAGCTCACACCTTCTACAACACTCTGACCATTTCTTCCTTTCCTTTATTCTAATTCAATGGTAAAATAAATGTAATATTGAATTGTTTCATATCAGATGAAAAATAAGGAAAGAAACTAAATAATTTTCTTTTTGAATCTTGAATTTGGCTAAACTCAAAAAAGCCTGGATCTCTTGAACACTATGAGAAAAGACACACGGAAGCTTATTTAGTTACTCCTGTTTCACAGAACTGTTCCTTAGTTGGTAAAAATTCATTTGGTAAATCCATGACAAAATGCAAGGAACTTCAAAGCTAAAAGGAAACACACACACACACACACACACACACACACACATACACTTAGGTCACCTGATTTCCAGTCCACTAGACCACACTCCTCTCTCTTGCCAATACCAATATTCGATTGTATTTCCACTGAGGAAGGAGTCATAGCAGAGGGAAGCAGAATGGCTGACCTTAAAACAGGATCAGAACCCACTAGTCTATGCACAGTCTCCTCCTCCTCTTCACACTACCACCGATGAGTATGTTTCTAAAATCTACTGGTAAATTGGAAAATCTGAAATAGTCTGGTATGGTTGGCTTAGAGGCTTTGTTGCATGTTTTTTTACACTTTGTTTTTCTGTTTTAAAAGCAGTAGAGATCTTTGGGAGAAAAGAGGGAGCACTTTGTTAACAAGGAACATCTTTTGGTTATGTACATCTATCTATATGGGCTCTGTCTATGGAGATGGTACATTGTATGCATTGAGGGATTCAGAAACACTGGAATTTAATTCAGTTTCAGAGATAGGAATGGAGGTGCTATTCACCATCTTCTTTTCCTCTTCTTTAAGTGGAAAGTACTGAACCCAGATGCCCAACCATGGAAGACATTCTTCCAGCAGCAGCATCTGGCTCCTTGGCATGGACTTCAGGCAAGTTGTTTGGGGAGCTTTGCCGTTGCCTCTTGGTTCATCACGTGCATCAGATACTGTGGCCTACTCTGGCTTACTTGTCCAGACAGATGCCAATTCCTTTTGATTCACCTTTAATTCTGAGAAACTAGTTTACTCTTTTTTTTTATTTTGTTGTGAACATATGTGTCCCCTCATAGATAGGAAGGTTTTGGACAATTCTTATTCCTGGCTATATATCTATAACCATCTGCCTATCCCCAACTCTCTGAGTTTCCTTCTTTTGAACTAGCATGTAATTCTCTGCCACTTAGACCCATATTAAAAGAAGATTTTTTTCAAAAAATCATGATTTTTTAGCCACTTCTTGTCAATGTAGTACCTTGCTATGATCCAAGCTTGTTCCATGAAAAAGAATGCAAATGTTAGAGAAGTCATTTATTCTATTTTGTACACAAGATATAGACATAGTCTCAAGGTCAGGATGCTGCTCTGTTAAATCATATTGGCTCCCCACATCCTTGTCATACCAAGAACAAAAGGGCATCTTAAAACTGGAAAAGACAAGTCAACACTGCAGTGAGCTGGGCTGCATCACAGATAGCAAGTGCTCCAGGAAACTAAATTTAAAAAGTAGCTTTTTTTTTACCTGTTAATTTTGTGGAGGTTTTTTTTTTAATTCATGAAGGATTTTTGTGGTTTTTTATGGATAATTGTTAAGAACACAGAGTCCAACGGTAGCCCACGCAACAGGAAGCACTGACAAGGTGATGACAAGTCCGGCAGCAGTACCCAGAATGCCGAGGAGAAAGCAGAAATTAGAGCTGCAGGATGACATCCAGGAATAGTTAACATGGGGTGTCTGCAAGATTTCCATGTTGTTGTTGTTGGGTGTTCTCTTCCTTTATTCCAGCAGGGGAAAAAGTGAAGATTGTAGCTGTGATTTCCCATCACAAACGTGAATTGTCAACCCATGAGATCGCGTTCATCTGTGACATTAGTCTTGGATAGATGAGAATTTTATATTTGAATAGAATCTATGTCCGGTGACAAGTTTATCCACATGTTGGTTTGAATAAGGATATTTTAATTTAATTCAATAGGCATTTATTAAGTCCCCATCATAGGAAAGGCACAGCACCAGATTCTAGGGAGATAAAGACAAAAACAGACAATAAGTAAACATTTCCTGCCACCAAGAAGCTGACATTCTCCAGGGAGTGGGGGGATAAAAGTAATGTAGAGTAATCAGTAAATATATTATACATAGAACATAAATGCAGTGTAGTGGGGGAGGGGTGCAGAAAAAACAGATTAGTAAAAACCTGGTCTAGGAGGCAACAATGAAATGAACATTAAGAAAGGTAAGGATTCAATGAAGTAAGAAGGGATAGCATGTGGACAAGATGGGGGATTTTATACAATTAAAGGAAAAGAAGCCAGTTGGCCTAAAATGTATAATACTTGAGTGAGATTATGTGAAATCAACTCTGGAAAGAGAGATTGGATGCTAAAAAGAGAAGTTGAAATTTTGTCCTAGACATAGCAGGAGGTCTCTGAAAGTTCTTGAGGGAGCCATAATATGATCAGACCTATGATACACTCAAAAAGAAGAATCTGGAAGACTAAGATATAAGCCCCCTATGTTGTTCAACTGTAGGAAAGCAGAGTTTAAATTGCATAGACAGAAAGCATAATGTCATCCATCTTGTATTAAAGTCTTAATAATATTTCTTTTTCTATTAGAACTATTTCCTAAGGTTTGGGGAGGGAGTAGACATATACTAATACTCATAAAATATGCTGGTCATTCTGGAAAAAATCTAATATATGCATAATTTTAGATGGCAGTTCTAATTGTTTTTTTCTTATTTATGTATGTAGATGGATAGATAGGTAGGTAGGTAGGCAGGTCAATAGATAGGTGGATATATATGTATATAGATAGATAGTTATATGGATACATAGTTTCAGAGGGAGAGAGAGACAGAGAGAGAGAGACAGAGTCAGAGCTATAGATGGATAGATGGAAACAATTTCTTCTTTGCCATTCCCTCTCTCTGTTTTGGGGGGATAGAAAAATACTTTGCATGTTCTTCCAAATTGTGGAGTAGCTTGTTTCCATTAATTTCCTTCCACTGCTCCATATTCAATAATCTTTCATCTATCTTTTGTCTCTCTTGGAACTTCCACCATTCCTTACCTAGCTTCAGTGGAAAGTGAACTGTTTATGGAGACAGAGGACTTGTGTTTAAAGCAATGGAGTTAAATGACTTGCCCAAGGTCACATAACTAGGCAATTGTTAAGTGTCTGAGGTCAAATTTGAACTCAGGTCCTCCTGACTCCAGGGCTGCGCCACCTAGCTGCCCCCACTTGCTTATAATCTTGTTATCTGTTTGACCTTGGACACATAACAACTTCTCTAGATTTATTTCCTCTTATGTAAAATTGATCAGATGGCCAATGAAGTCCAGCTCCAGATGTACAAGCTCCATGATACTCTTCTTCAGACAGACAATCCTTTTCAGTGCTGCGGGAATGGTAAACAGAACAGGAGAGAGCCATTCAGATAGATCGAGAGACACATGAATAGAAGGGGACTGATGGATGGTCAGACAATGGACCAAGATTTTCTCAAAGAATCATTGTCAACATGGTGCATTTTTCTCCATAAGTTTCACTTGCATATTCTATTTTTGATGTTTACTACCTGTGTAACCTGGGGCAAGTCACTGAACTTCCATATACCTTATTTTCCTCATCTGTAAAATTAGAAAGTTGAATTAGAAGGATTCTTGGATCCCTCCCAGTTCTTTCTCTATATATAACTTCATTTTACTTTCAATGAATTCCCTACCTCCATAATTTTAGCCTGTGTTTACATTCTCATTTTATTCAACCTCTTCTGTCCAATCCTTCACTTCAGCCCTGTCAGTACACTAATTACTATATGCTACTTTACTTTTTCTAACTATTCCCTCTTTTCCTTTGGCAATAACAACCGGAATATTTGGGGATGGGGGCTGGGCCAGTGGTAACTTGAATACTTGAAGTTGAAACTTTGAATTAATCCTTTCTGAGCCAAAATCATTACCCAATAGGTTAAAATGAACCACTAAAAGAAATTCACTTTGTCTTTTGCTCCCCATTTATTAAACAAATAACTATTAAACCTCTATTACACACATTACCATATTCTGTGAAAAACAGGGAGATATAATTTATGATTGTTGCTTTCAGTGTGCTTCCATCTTTATATCTTCAAGGAGTCATATTTATGCCTAATCTTCCCCTCAATATGACATCTTATCCAGGAGGAAGCATGCTGAAAACATCATTTTTTATTTTCTCTAGAAATAATATTTCTGTGGACTTAAAAAAAAATTCCAAGACTTCCCAGCTTAAAGGTGGGACAAAAGGCCACCCTTAAGTTTAAAAGTGATAACTAAAATATGAAACAAAGAATATTTCTTATTTGGAAGAGCCCTTCTTCACTTCTTCCTTAATTACAAATACGGGCTGTTTATTCTTGGTAATTCAACCCATAAAAAATTGTTACTGAAATTGATCCTTTCTTCATTTAGAAAAATAAAATGCGATATTAAGAATAGTCAATCCCTTTATTACTTCAGGACTATATGTGAAGTGAGAAGTCAAGGAAGGAATTAACTAATGACTATTGTTTCTGGAATGCGAACACAAAATTATATTTTAACATATTGTAATCTTTTCCTTATTCAAAATTCCTATAAATGTTACCTCAAATAATCTTAGGGTAGAGCAAAGAATGAAAGAAGTCCATGTGCTGGTAATACATTAGATGAATATCAAATTAAAATTATTTTCTGGCAGATGTGATTCTAAAATGCAGAGTACAGGATTAATATTTTTCTTCAACACCTACAAAGCAAAGAGTATTTTTCCTAGATATCTTTGTCCATTCATTTGTCTAGACATTAAATTTCTGAAAAAGCATTTGTTTTTTCTCCCTCTATTAGAATATAATTAAGACATCATCATACAATTACTCAAATACATTTATCTTTCTAAGTATCTTTGATCTCCTATTGAGTTCTTTTTTTAAAATGTTATTTGTTTAAGGCAATGAGATTAAGAGTGACTTGCCCAAGGTCACATAGCTAGGCAATTATTAAGTGTCTGAGGTCAAATTTGAATTCAGGTCCTCTTGACTCCAGGGTTCAGATACATGCTGTATCCACTGTGCCACCTATCTGCCCCCTATTGCATTCTAAAGTTTCTATTCAGTATAGTCTTTTCATCAGAAATGATTGAAGGATGGTTAGGTGGCATGGTGGTTAGAGCACCTGTCCTGAAGTCAGGAGGATCTGAGCTGAAATCCTGCCTCAGACACATAATAATTATCTATCTGTATGACCTTGGGCAAGTCGCTTAATCCCATTGCCTTGCAAAAAAACTTAAAAAAAATGATTGAAAGCCCTCAACTATATAAAAGAACAAGTTTTAACCCTCTAAGATTTATAATAAATTTTGCAGAACAAATTATTTTTGGTTGTAAGCCTATAACTCTTGCCTTTAGGGATGCTATATTCCAATACTTCTTTCCTCTTTGGTAGAAACTGCCAGTCTTCTGTGAACCTGACTTTAATTCTTCAGTATGAAATTTTTGTTTCTTTCCAAATGCATGCAGTATTTTTTATCTTTAATGTAGAAACACTGCATTTTAACTATAATATTTCTGAAACTTTTCCTCTTGAAGAAATTTGAAAGTAGTGATTAATAGACTATTTCTGTCTTTACTTTGTACCTGATCTAATACTTTTCATTTATGATTTCTTGATAGATAGTATCTAGGTTTGGGGGGGGGGTGTTAGTAATCATTGTTTTAGGAAGTTTTTACCTGTTTTCTAGGCCATTTTTTTAAAATATCAGATATTTTATTTTTTTCTTCTTATATTCCATTTTTTTGTTGTTCTAATGTTTCTTGTTGTCGTATGAAGTCATTTATTTCTGTTTGGTCTGTTTTGTTTCTATTTCCTGAGTAAAATGTATCATTTTTCTCTTCTAAATTACTTATTTTCTTTGCAATTCTTTCATCAAGAGTTTTATTTCATTTGTTTCTAGTGCTTTATTGCTTTTCATTGAGTCTCAAAAAGAATATTTAGATATTTTCCCAATCATCTAGTTTGTGTTTTGCTTATTTTTCTCCTGGAGGATGGATGAAGGGAAGGCAACTCCTTTCCTATCAATCAACACTTAAGTCACTTGGTCTCTTGAAATATAATTCATTGAACTGATAATCATAAGAATCTTCCCATCTTTCTGGAAAGATTTTGCCCTTTTCCATCTCTATTAATCTTCCAAGTCTTATTTCCTGTATCTATAATAAGGAGATGGGGAACCCTGACAAAGACCATTGGGAGATACTTTCCATTTCCTTCTTGATTCCAAAGCATCATGAACTATGCAATGAATAGAAATATATACTATAGAAATATATGGATATGTACAAATAATGTTTGTCCTTCATTTCTGAAGAAAACTAAGACATCAGGGAGGTGATACCATTATATGTATATGAACTGGACTTGAGTGAGGGAGTACTGTGCTAAGGCACCAGCCTTACTTTCTCCTTCAAAGCCATCTAGATCCAGTGGTCAGATATGAATCAGGATGACTGGAGATGGCTCTGGATGCGAAGCAATCAGGGTTAAGTGACTTGCCCAAAGTGGGGCAGCTAGCTGGTGCAGTGGATAGTGCAATGGATAGGCTCTAGAATCAAGAAGACCTAAGTTGAAATCCAGCCTCAGATACTTGATAGTTACTAGCTGTGTGACATTGGGTAAGTCACCTAACCCCATTGCTTTGCAAAAAAAAAAAAGGAATTGTTTATCCTCTTATGTACAAATAACAGAGAAAATGAGATACAGACATATAGAAGTGGAGAGTATGACTTCATCCATCACAAATGCAACACTTGCAAAATATCCACTAATTAACAAACCATATCCATGCAGCATAGCAGTCTAGGGTAAGAGGCAAATAATACTCTATCTAACTGAAGCTACAAAGTGGGCTTAGGTAGGTACCATATAATTTTAAAAAATTGGAATTCATTTAGTTCACTGAGATTAATAACCATATTTCAGAAAAAGCATCATAGGAACTTCAGTAGTCGCAAGTGGCGACTACTCCTTCATTCTGTATTTAATACAAAGGATTTCATCTTTTGCAACTCAGACACCAAGTACAAGATATACTACTGCCTGACTTTAGGGTATGAATTCTTTACTTTTTAAATTAAATTATCAGCATCACAAACCACTTAAGACATTAAGATCAGAGGAAATGACTATACAAAAAACTGAATTTCTATCATGAATTAAAAGACAGACAGAGGGGCAGCTAGGTAGCACAGTGGATAGAGCACCAGCCCTGGAGTCAGAAGATCTTGAGTTCAAATCTAGCCTCAGACACATAATACCTAGCTGTGTGACCTTAGGCAAGTCACTTAACCTCATTGTCTTGCAAAAATAAAACAAAAAAAAAAGACAGGGAGATAAAGTTCAGAGAGAAAGAGGGAACTAAGGGCCTTAGTAGATAAGAATCTGAACTTGGAGTCAGGAAGAGCCACTTCAAATTCTCCCTGAGATACTGACTTGCTGTGTGACCTTGTAAAAGTCAACTTCTTTCAATATACTTCTTTATCTACAAAACTGGAACAAAAATAATACCAATCTTATGGAGATGAAATTTTATGTGCATATACACAGGAACATATGTAGTACTTTGTAAGCCTTAAGGAGTCAAATAATTGCCAATTATATACATATATAGATATATGTGTATATTTGTATGTATATGGATATATTCTTTATTTTTTTCTTTTTGCTTCTTCCTCATTCCTCTATAACAATTCTTCCAGCTTTTTTGATGCTCTTTTCTTATCCATCAATAGCAATCTACATATCTTCTTCCCCTAAATAAAAGACAGCTATGAGAAATATGTATAATCTGTCAAAATATATCAATATACTGACCATGAATAAGAATGTATATCTGGTTCTATATATCTAATTCATCACCATTCTACCAAGGTTGAAAGATATGCTTTTGTCATTGGTGTTTTGAAGTCATGATGGGTCATTGCCTTAGTCAAAGTTCTAAGGTTCTTCAGAGTTCTTTTTCCTTACATTATTGTAGTAGTCTTTTTGTAACTTCTTCTCTTGGAATTCAATCATCTAAACCTTTCTATATTTCTCTAAGTTTTTTCATATTTCTCATATTTTCATTATATTCCCCATATCTTATGGCACAATAAAATTCCATTCTTTTCATATTCTATAATTTATTCAACTTTCCCCAATCAGTAGGTACCTATTTTGTTTCTATTTTTAGATGTAACAAAAAATTCTAATATATATGCATGCATATATATATACAATTTTTTAAAAAAAAAAATATATATATATAGATAT
Organism: Macrotis lagotis; assembly: GCF_037893015.1. Classification (NCBI taxonomy): domain Eukaryota; kingdom Metazoa; phylum Chordata; class Mammalia; order Peramelemorphia; family Peramelidae; genus Macrotis; species Macrotis lagotis. Next base: position 633,741,442 of record NC_133658.1, read on the forward strand.
ATTTATATTATTAGACATCTTATATTACTGCTTTTTCCTCTGTCCCTGATCTACAACATGCATGGCTATAAGTTTTTGTACTATTAACTGAGATTTCTCTAGAATTTTTTGTAATATAAGATATTCCAAAAGTTTTAATACATAGCTTAAAACTTCACTAAGATATTTGGAATAGGGCAGCTAGGTGGCACAATGGATAGAGCACCGGCCCTGGAGTCAGGAGTACCCGAGTTCAAATCCGGCCTCAGACACTTAATAATTACCTAGCTGTGTGGCCTTGGGCAAGCCACTTAACCCCATTTGCCTTGCAAAAATCTAAAAAAAAAAAAAAATGACTGGAGGTGGCCCAGAATGTGAGGCAAGCCCAAGATCACATAGTAAACAACTGAGGATAGATTTGCTTTCAGGTCTGGTGCTCTACCCACTGCACCACCTAACTGCCCTACTCTTCACATTATAAGATAACTCACTCCACTTGTTTCTTTCTTTCTTTCTCTCTTTCTTCCTTTCTTTCTTTCTTTTTCTTTCTTTCTTTTTTTCATAATGTGACCTAGCTTCCTGATTGCATTCTGTTTTAACTAATAAGTCTCTATTCCATGAATACACAGCAACTGAAAAGAAGAACAGCAGTCAAGATGTAGGAGAATTGGCCAGAAGACATCTAGGGTTCAGCATAACAAGGATTTAGCTATAGATGAGAGCAGGGCTTAGGAAGCTGAAGAACTTTCTCCCAGCCCTTGTTCCTGGCTTCTGAGATAATCCACTTGGTAGTAGCTGCATATTATTCAACTTATTTTTCATTATTAACATTATAATACAGTAATATTAAGAGTGGTATGTCGACTCAAAGAATCACAGTTATATCTTGGGATACATGGGTCAAAGAGACTCAAATGACAGAATGCGGATACACTCATCTTGACCCATGAAGGGGTTGCTGGTAAAAGGAGTTATTTCCCCCCCCCAAAACATTATGACACAAAATCAGAATCTCTGAAAACATCAGAAAATGGGTGATTTTATAGCCCATGTTATGAAAATGTGGTTTATTACTGTGTAGTGCAAAGGTTTTCATGATAAAACATGAACATAACCTTAAAACCCTGTTTTATTGTTGCTTTGGATTAATATCTGTTTATTTTCTTTATCTTCCTATATAGATATCTCCTAAGAGCTTATTATTCTAATATCTTCAAAAAAAATCCTCTTGATGTACATGTCTAGCACTAGAATTCATTTTAAATGTAGGGAAGAAAAAATAGACCATTCAATTTCTGCCTGCTAGAGATAGTTAAAACTCCTGCTTTTCTACAAATAAGTCAAATGTGTTCTAAAATAAAACAGTTTGGATTTTAGATTTTTCCTGTGAGACACTGTATGTTATAATGGAAAGAATGCTAGATACAGGGCTAGGAGAGACCCAGACTCAAATTCTGACTCTGGCACGTAATTGCTATGTAACCATAGATAAATCCCTTTAAAAAGCCTGGCCTCAGTTTCCTCATCTGTACAGTAGAGATCATAACACTTACACTGATACCTAACAGGTTGTTGTAATGCTGAAATGAGAAAGTAGCCTAAGTTTTCTTAAAGCTGACATTTAAAGGTCAGCTATTACTATTACTACCACTACCTCCTTGAAGTGTGATTGATCAATAGAGGATTGAGATCATTACTACTGACTGTGTTATTTGCAAACTCTGTAAAGTGGATTATTTGAAATCAATTTCAAATTGCTAAAGCCCAGTGTCATATAGCTGATATACAAGTGGAAAGACAATGAATAATAATTAACCAGTAAATTGATGCGTGCTTATTTAAGGTCCTACTATGAATCCAGAATTATGATACTCAAAAGCAAGTATGGTATGTGGTTGTCTGACCTCAAGGAGCTTACAAATTAGATGGAAAGAAATAATAAAACACATATGAAACAAAGTAAAAGTGAAGGCTTAGCTCTATGACAGTACAGGAGCAGTTTGGTAGAGGGGGAAAAACTTCTAGAGTAGAATCAAGAACCTAAATTCTGCCTAAAACTGTAATAGAAAATGGTTGTGTGATTGTAAGTACAATATTTAAGCCCTTTGGATCTGTTTTCTTCTGAGCAAAATCAAAGAGTTGGTTTAGATGATCTTACATCTTTTCAAGTTCATAATAATAATAATAATATAATAGCTAGTGTCTGTGCAGTTCTTTAAAGATTATAAAACAGTTTACATATATAATCTCATTTGAGCTTCACAATAATCCTGTGAGGTAATATTATCTCCTTTTAACAGAAGAAAAAACTGAGAGGTAGAAAGGTTAAGGGAGAAGCATCAGATGTAGGAATCAAACCTAAATCTTATCTGACTCAAAACTTAGTGACTCAAAACATTGTTTGATTCTTTGAATCAATCTCTAAAGTACAATAATATTTTAGAGAAGAGGCAGCTAGAGATAAAATGGATGAAGTGCCAATCCTGGCGTCAGGAAGACTCATTTTCCTGAGTTCAAATCTGCCTCCAACATTTACTAGCTGTGGGAACCTGGGCAAGTCATTTAACCCTGTTTGCCTCAGTTTCTTCATCTGCAAAATGAACTGGAGAAGAAAATACAAAGCACTTCAATATCTTTGCCAAGAAAATGAGGTCAGGACTGAAAATGACTGAACAATAATTTTAGAGAAGAGAGAAAGTGAGGTGATATTATTAAAAAAGAGGTAGAATTTGAAGTAGGCCATAAAAATTAATTATATTTGGATAGTTGGAAGAGTAGAAAGGGAAAATGATGTAAGCAGAGATATGAAAATATGAGGAATTTTATAGTATCAAGAGTAGAGGACAATGAAGAGATTACCTAACTCAAAGCAAGAGTGGTTCTAGAAAATCATATAAAGAATAGTGGAATGTTGCCAAATAAGATTGTCTATTGGGAAGCTATGCCAACGAGTTTTGACTTGATATACTAGGCAGCAGGGAGCCATATGCAGGATGAATTGGAAGGAGATGATTGGAATTAAGAAGTTTATCTAGGAGATGCTAAAAAAAATGCAGGGATGAGATGAAGAAAACATAACTAGTGTATAAGTAGCCCTTACTAGAGGGAAAGGAGAAAGTTGAAAATGAAAGAATGTTGACAGATGGGATATCTAAAATAGTCTAGATTTTAGTCATGTATACAAGCATTCTAATCATGTATACAATAAATAATATTTTGAGAAATGGAGAAATTGGGAACAGGAACTGGTTTGGGTGAAAAGATGCTGAATCTTTTCAAGGGTAAACAAATCAAGTGGAAATGTCCTATGTACTTCAACCCTCAATAGTTCCTTCTTTCTATGGACTCTTCTTTTTGTATTTTTTAATAAATACTCCACTTATACAGGGGAAGCATCATAGCAAGAGTCCTTGATTTAGAGTCAGATAACCTGACTTCAAATTCCTATCTGGTTACTTATATTTCTTATATTAGAAATCTAGTTTTAATATTATAGATAGCTATATTATATTGTATAATATAAATATTGTATTGATATATTTCCTATATTACATTAGATAATTAGATATAGGTAATTATACTATTTTAAATCTATTTCTTATTATTAAAAATTATAAGATTATGTTATATATTATCATATATTATATTTTATAGATATACATTTTGTTTTTATGTTAGATAATTAAATATTTTACTGTAGATAAGCTATATTATTTATATGTCACCTAATTTCCTTGGGCCTCCATTTCCTCAACTATAGAAAGATTGAATTGCCTAGATGGCATCTAGATCCTTCTAGTTTTAAATCTACGAGCCTATAATTCTATAATGCTATACAACTGAGAACTTAATTACTCTCTCTACTTTGTTAATGCCTTGAATGTCTTACTATCCGTATTCTTAAAACTCTGGTGACGTTTTGTAAATTGATTAGTTATGTCTGATTTTTTTTTTGCCCCTTTTGAAGTTTTTCTGGCAAAGATATCGGACTGGTTTGCCATTTCCTTCTCCACCTCAGTTTACAGATGAGGAAACTGAGGCAAAGAGGGTTAAGTGACTTTCCCAGTCAGTGCCTGAAAAAAGATTTCAACTCAGGTTGTCATGACTCCAAGATCAACACACTATTCACTGCATCACCTTGCTGCCCTACTCTTAGAATAGCTAGAGATATATTAGGATAGGAACTAAACCTGCAATATCACTGATTAAAAAAAAACAACTCAGCATGAGGAACCTCCCTTCAACAACAGTGCTTTCTTCACAACTTATTGTCTTAGAGCTAATTGGGACACTGGAAGGTTATATAAGATGCTGAACATCATTTAGTCAGTATGTATTGGAAATGGATTTGAATTCAGGCCATCTTCACCCAGAAATGTATACCAACAAATCATAGGTTATGATACTCACTTTGAAATACTTCAAGATTGTAAAATACCTTTAGAATCATGAAAAAGAAAGATAAAAATGATCAACAGCTTATATGCATCTTGTTGTATTTTCATTCTTTATTGATAATACAAATAATGGTATCTTTTATTTCTTTTTTAAGTAAAATATTTGAAAAATCTGAATTTCTAATTCCCCATTCATATAACAGAATTACACTCTAAATGGAAATTAATTCTAATTTATCAGTCCACATTTTAGTTTCTTTTGTAAGAAGATCGGCCATCCCTGAGTCCTTCAACCAGGAACCCCCCCCCCCATACCCTTTTTGTTTGTGTTGCTGGGTTGTCTTCTTTACTGCTGCTTTGTAATATACTTAAAAACACCAATAGCCTCATAAGGAGAATGTATCATTTAGGGGACACTCTGCCTCTTTTGGGAGTGCCATGCCTAGAAAGTCCTCCTTCCTATTATTTATATGTGTATTTGCCCCTTAACTATTCCCAGGCCCAGGGCTCACTTAGAACAGAAGTCCTATAGATGGCCCTAAATACCAGAAATTTGTTGGAACAAAACTGTGCCTGTATAGAAAGTCAGCACATTCAGTCCTGCTTTGGCAAACAATATGCCCAATTGTCCTTGAATTCTCCTGCCTGTTGTGTTCTGGAATTTAGGTTTTTAGCACAATAAAAGGTCATAAAGGTTTATGAGAAGTTTCATGGTGTAGGGCATAGAGAGCCAGGCTCCTGATGAACTGCATTCAAGTCATAAACGGGTTGTGTGACCCTAGACAAGTCACTTAACTTCCAAGTATCCCCAGGGAACTCTCTAAATATGTAAGCTGCAGAACAGTTGAGGACCTGTCTTGGGAGAGGGGAATTTTCTCATTGGAAAGCTCTGGAGTCCCTAAAATCTCACTCCTGGACCAAAAACCTAAGGGTTGGTGTTTACTCCCCAGGGAGTAAGGATTAGCATTAGAGATAAATAACTACAGTTTTATGTTCTCATATAGGTGATTTCAGGAATATACACAGATAGAAGGAATTTCCATTTTGCCTTTCTCCAGTGTCTCCTAACTCTACCCTACCCCCACCCAGCTCCCTTCATTCCAGTCTCCCTAGCTTGCACTTATAAAACTACAAAATAAATAACACTCTAGACATATTTTTTTTTTTGGCAATGCTAATATTTAAACAGTAAAAGATACCTTAAGACCTTCATCAAGATTTTTAAAGCCTAATTTAATGTTAGTGTCAGGGTTGTGTGAGAAATAATTAATATAACAAAACAAGGTCTATTTTCCCATCGATTTTCGGGAATTTATGCAGGTAACTCATTAATGCTAGAGGGGATTCTGCATGTAAATCCCAGTGCCTCAATAAGGAAATGGAACCCAATGATTTTTCCTCCTATAAAAAACACAAACAATGACAAGTATAAAAGCAGATAACCTGAATATCTATATAAACGGCTGCTCTATGGCTTGTAAAAGTTTTCCATTTACATCCTGTCACCTCTTCTTTTTGCAAGTATAAAAGATGGGATGATTATTTCAACAAACCTACCCATATAAATCAATGTAGTTTTGCTGTGGGAAGACTAGGAGTTTAAAGCATTTAATATTTCAGCATCTCCAGATTATCACCAAGATCCATTTCTTTTTGTGGTCAAGTGCATGATTAGCATTGTGACAGGATATTGGCCATTTTCTTATGAAGATCTGCAAATCCTCGTAAACAAATACCAGTTGGAAAAATTAAGAACAAGCCTGCGGACTGGAATGCACCCTATTTGTAATGGGAACAAAAACCTGGCAATCAAATCTAAAGAAAAAAGCTAAATCACAGCAGAATGACCTACTTTAAGGCGTTTGCCAAAGAGACAGTGTTTTTAGACAGCTCTTCTGAAGTAGCGTCTTTCTGTCTATGCCATCTGCAGATTTATTACTGTGCCTGAAAAAACAACCAAAAAAAAAAAGCCAAAAAAACAAAACCCAACTCTGCTGAATGATACTAAGCCTGGTCTATAGGAAAGATTCCAGTATTGTGGGCACCACACCCACACCTACTGATGTGGTCCAAGGTTTTGCTTTAGAGGCACCTAATTAAGAAACCCTGACTCATTTACATGGAGACGTTTGATCTAAATTACAGTCCAAACCGCACCAAATTAGGAGCATCTGTGAATGTGAAATGTTTGTTCCCTGTGACGGGGAGAACGGGGCCAGCTCTGGACGGCACATGTTCAAGTGACGAAAAATATTTCACATGTAACGTACTTCTAAGACCCACTTTTCCACTAATAATTCATAGTGAGCCTAACCAGTATCTCTACTTCCACAATTATTTCAGGCTGTGAAAAATTATGTCACTTTTTTCCCCCTACAGCTAGAAAGAGGTAGGAGACCACCTACTTTGTTTATTGTCATTGATAAAAAGACTTAAAAGACAGCCAATGGCAAGAAAGCAAGTCTCCTTAAAGTGGAGGTCTGTCATTAATACCTCCTAGCAGAGGGATCCCAGATTGCAGAACCCTACTTCTACATGGGAGCATCTTAGGGACCATGGATGTGACTGTCCCCCTTCATTTTACTCAGCTTGTGTTTGCTTTCAGTTCAGTTTTGCCTTCCAGCTCCCCCAGGTCTATTCCTCAGCATCCGGAATAGGCAGCTTAGAGGCCAGGGCATCAATAGGTTAAATGTCACATTGCTTCAAACTGCTGGGCTTTTAAAAACATTTCATTTCGTTTCCATCAGGTAAGGTTTCCAGGAAGGTGAATAGGAAACATTTCTTCTGGTAGGCCTATGAACCATATTTGGCCATAAGTTAAATGAAAGGTTTCTATTTGAAAACCAATAAATGGTGTTTTATGGTTATGGTCAAACTTAAAACTGCACTCTGACACCTGAAGGTTACTTTACCTTGTATTATGCCATTTATCACATGTTTCAGCTGAGGCTGAAGGAAAGGGAAAGAAACTTTAAAAAAAAAACACTGACTCCTTTTGTCTAAAAAGGTTTTAAAAATACATTTATCTGATATTTTTTTGCAGTAGCTAGAATATGATTTGAATATATTAATATTTTCAGCAACTGAGCTCAGGGAGCCCAGTTAATAACTTATGCATGGATACATAGATATACTTCAGACAGAGGTAAGGTTTTTAGTTCTTATGTCGGTAATACTTAGAAGGATCGAATGAAAGAGTCTGTTATTTCATAGTCTTTGTTGTGGGCATGCATTGTGATGGTATGGAGCCAGTGTTCTTTTTGGTTGTCTACACAGCCTGGATTCAATAAGCAGTTATATATGCATATTATGACAATGTGGTCAAAGAAACCAGATTTTTTTAAACTATACCTTCAAGTGCCTATATAGCATAAAATCTGGTCCTTATTTTTCTTGACCTCATTAAATATGTTAACATATTCATAATTTGATACAGGTTATGTTCATTTTATAATTAAAATTATGGATGGGGTTGGAAAAGCAATAAGATTGCACTGAATGGAACATATTTATCTTTTTCTACATTAGACTATGGCTCAATGTAAATCATAAGCCTGGGGAAAGGATAATCCAAGGCCAAGGGTATGTCATATGCTGCATATGCTAGAAATTGCTCAGGTTTCATGCCAAAAGTAGATTTATTTTACTCTACAACCAAAATTGAAATTAATATTTTTAAAGGATACGTGGTTTTCTCTATGTAATTGTCAGTGATTTTTCCATAAATAAGAAATAGTACCTTTATAAGGTCTCAGGAAACAAGAAGCAGCTTGACTCCTCACTTATCTACTTGTGAGACTGGGAGGAAGTAGTTACAGCAAGGACTGTAAGTTTTACCACAATGCCCACTAAGGAGCTTAGCCGAGCCTTCGGGGACCCACTCTGTCTAGAGGCAATTAGGTCTCACTCTCCATTACTGCAGTTCTACATTATGGGCAGATAATGCAAGAGATATTACTTTAACAATAAAACATTGCACTTACAACCACACCTTTCAACTCAGCATCTCCAAATGCTTTAAAAACCATTATTATTTTTATTATTTATTGGTGGAATCCCAGCAGTCCACTCAGCATTTTGAAGTGCAAGTGAAACCACAGTCTCTGTTGGCTTTGGGAGGGAGCAACCTAAGGTACACAGAGAAACAGTTCTATAACCTGCTCCCTACCCCTTTTGCCTCAGATGTACAGTTTTTTAAAAAAAGCATTCAGGTGCAATGTGAGGTTTGTAGATCATCTGATCTTGGATTTAGAGCTGGATGGTTCCTCAGATGCCATCAGATATGACCCTCTCATTTTACATGTGAACAAACGGAGGCAAACAGGGATTAAGTGACTTGCCCACAGACATATAGCATCTAAGAAAGGATGTGAATGTGGTCCTTCTTGACTCCAAACCAAGTGCCCTATCCCCTAAGCCCCTTGGATTTATCACTACCTAAAGAACTTGAAAAAAAAATAATTTTTATTTCAAGAGAGGGATTGAAAAGAGAATAGAAAACTCCATAAGAGTGAGGGCAAAGCATCACAAAAGAAAGAAAATTAATGTATAGATTTAGGCAAAAGTTCAGAAAACAGTAATTAGTATTTCTAATCACAACCATCAACAATAGTCAGCTTTAAAGGGGTTATTAAGTCATCAAGGAAATGGGAATCAATCATTCTCCACTTATTTTTCAGAAGGTCATTGCTTCCTAGGTCAATTCTGCTTGACCTTCACCTTAATACAGTCTTTCATACAAGTTTTTTTTAAAAAGTTTAAAAACATCTTTAATGTGTAATTGGGGGAAAATAAAATATCATTTAAAAAAGAAATTATCATCTAGGACACAAAATAGGATTTAGAGATATTCAAGATAAGCATTATGTTTAAAATTGAAATAATTCATTATAAGGAAAGGATTCAATATTCTTAGAAGACTCACATGAAAGGGAAGAGGAAACACCTGAATTCTAAGAGTTATATGGATAATTCTCTTCTAGGCATGGAGTAAGGAGGCTGACTTCAGAGCAGAGTTAAAGGTAGCTAGGAATGAGAACTAACCTGTGACATCATTGGTATAGGAAGCTCAAGAGACTTTGAAACTCCTTCTATTGTATCAGGTTGGTACCTTAAGAGATTTGCCAAGGATCATACAGACAGTATATGTCAAAGGAAAGAACTGACTCACGTGTTCCTAGCTAGGTTTGAATCCAAATCTTTCTCTACCATATCAAAATTCAGTAAATTTTCCAAAATCACTTTTGAGCATTCAGGGGCCACTGACCCATTCAAGAATTCTAGGATTCTAGTTGGAAGCTCCTTTTTGCTATATTTTTATTTATCTCTTAACTATTTCTCTTTCAAAATTCTCACACAGGACCTTTTCTGGGAAGAACAAAGGAGATTATGTAAAAGAAAACAGGAAACAATGAGACCAAAGGGGTCTAATATACACGAGTAAAGAGAGTAGCAGAAGCTGAATATCTTACTTTGATGCATAAAGGGACATAAAGCCACTATAAATAAAGACTCCTTAGAGTTAAGACTTTTGTTTATTTGTCTTTTTAAAAAAACAAACAACTTGGCTTGCAGCTTTGAGGATTAGATGGAATGAGGCACTCTAGGAGTAAGGATTCAGAAAATATTGAGACTACAATAGTTCAGGCAAGCAGTCTCACAACTTTGATTTAGGCACCATATTCTGAGTCAATTTCTTTCTATGTTCCATATCTCCAGAATAAATACTAAGTGACCATGGTCACCCATTGTAATTACATGTCACTTGTCTTAGTTTGGAGATATGGTAATTCAGAACAGAGATTTAAAGAATCATAGATTTAGATCTGGTAAGGACTACAGATTGAGGAAACTGAAACATGGGGTGATTAAGTAAACTAATAAGTCACATCAAGGCAAGGATAAATGTCTAACACAGAATTTGAACCAGTCTTCCTAACTGTCCAATTCCATATTTCATGATGGTATTTTGTAGGTATACTGAGGTATACTGCAAGGAGCAATAATGTAGGGCAAACAATGGCAGTCCTAGAGAAGAAAGACTAAATTCAAAACTCTAATATTTCTTGGCCATGTGACCCTGGACAAATATCTTCACTATATCTGTGAAACTGCAATAATGATATTTGCACTAACTCAGAGGGTTGTTGTCAGGACAGAATGTAATAAAAGCAATCAGCACTAGAAAATTGTGAATTATTATTCAACCTAAGAAAACTATATTATTTCTTTCCTATTTTTGTTACATTCATCATTAAAATGGGTGTCCACATGCTGATTTTGGAATCATATTATATATTTTACTATTTACTATTTACTGTCTGTGTGACCTTATGCAAGTCACATAATATTTCAATTTCCTCTTCTATAAAATAAAGAAGTTGGACAAATGGCATCCACCAGGATTTGTTTTGCTACCAAATGAGTTATCCTACATATACATATGATAGCTAGATAAGTGGGTAGGTGGTTAGCTGGATGGATGGATAGATATGATAAAGGAGAAGACATACTCCCCTTTATATGGGTCTTTGAAGATTTGATGTTATAAGGGCTCTTAAGTACTTTAAGCCACTCAAATGAAAAAGTTATGAAAACAATTGTTTTTTTTAAGCTGAGTAAACTGAGACACTGGAAAATATCATTTTTATCATCAGAGGTGGCACCACAGATAAGTCTGGGACACAGGGCCTAGCATAGAGTAAGCATGTAATAAATGATTGTTGACATGACTGACAGAAACAGAGCCCAGAATGTCTGCCTATCGTTCCAACCCCACCAAGAAACTTATCCATTTTAACAAGTGCTCTCCTAGGCCTTCATTCAGTTCTGTTTGGATCAAAACCACTTCATTTGTATTTTGTATCAAGATCTTATACTTTCATCCAGTTCAGTGTGATATTTCTTTAAGAATGTCTTTGGGGGTGGCTAGGTGGTGCAGTGGATAAAGCACAGGCCCTGGAGTCAGGAGTACCTGGGTTCAAATCCGGTGGCAAGCCATTTAACTCCATTTGCCTTGCAAAAAGCCTAAAAAAAAAAAAAAAAAAAAAAAAAAAAAAAAAAAAAAAAAAAGAATGTCTTTCAACTATACCAGAAGAAGTAAAGTCCCACCAGACATGAGTAAAATGTTGTTTGTTTAAATTCTGTAGAATTTTAGTCCAATCAACACCTGACCCAGATTTTTTTAAAGTATTTAAAAATTTTATATTATTTTTATTCCAAAGTGAAGAAATTTTGTTATAGAAATCTATAAATCTTTTTGTTGTTGTTGTTTTTGCAAGGCAGTGGGGTTAAGTGACTTGCCCAAGGTCTCATAGTTAAATAATTATTAAGTGTCTGAGATTGGACTTGAATTCAGGTCCTCCTAACTCCAGGGCCAGTGTTCTATCCACTGCACCACCTAGCTGCCCCAGTAATCTGTAAATTTAACCAGATAAGGTGAAGGACTAATAAAAAGAGAACAAAAAGAGCCTGATCTATTTCTCTCTTATCCAAGGTGGGGGGGGGGGGGGGAGAAGAATTTTAGCATTACAAAGGAAAGTAAAACATTTCACTTGTTAAGGAACCTGATATTAGGATTTTTTTTTTAAAAGATCTGAACCTTGGATAAATTATTTTAAGGTTCCAATTGGATAAAATCTTTCCTAAGGTCATTTTCCCATCCAAAAAGTGTTAAGTATCATCTTATTGTCTATAAAAATAAAAGATCTCAACTTCTTCATTTTTTAGTTTAGCAGTCCAGACATTCTACAATCTGCCCCATACTATTTTCTAAACATTTCTCTAATTTTCGTACAGAGAATCTGTATTCCAGATACACTAGTTTGTTTATTGTCTCCCTAAAATGTCATGCTTTCTTAGACTCTCATCTCTATCTTTAAGTGACTTCATATCCTACAGTCTCTTGAAGTTTTCCATGATCACATTAACATACATAGGGTATATGGAATGTTCAGAAGGATTAGCTCCTCTTGTGTGGGGGTTTGCCAAATGCATTTTTGTTAATTTACCTGATTCATCCAATTCTCATATGTGGTTCCAAGAAGCCTATGCAATAGTCACACCCAGGTAAAACTGACTGGGCAGATAGATGGGCCAAACCAGGTTGAGGGTAACCCGAAGACCTCAGACCTGTGGGTGAGTTCTGAAGGTATCTAAATGGGTGGATGAGAACAATTTGTTCCAATGGCCATGAAGTCAGCTGAAGCAGATGCTGTGGAGCACTTAGAGCTTAGTCAGACATTAAAGATGCCAAGATCATCCACTTGCATCACCATTCTCCTTGACTTTTATCCTGCCACTGAACTTTGATGACTCAGGAAGACAGAGTAAGGCTGATGACTTTGTGCATCTTTGCCCCACTTTAAATCCAATTCATTGGTTCCCTTCAAAAACAAAGAAAAACAACAAACCACAGCAATTATTCCTAACATTATTTGACACTACACTAAGAACATTCTGCCTTCCAATGACTCATCTTGTTAATAAGTTAGCTTATATTTATTTATATGATATCCCTAGCCAGGTTTTAAGTTTTTTGAGGTAAAGACATTGTATCGTGGTTCTTTGTTTCCCCTCACAATACCTAGAAAAAATGTAACACACATAGCAAGTATTAAATAAATGTATCTTTAATTAATGAATGAACAATGTGGAAAAGATGCTACAGTCAATTTATCAGTTGTATATGCTAGAGTGTAGGTAAGTAATTGGAGATACCCAAAATGAGACAGTGATCAGATTAATTCAACTTTTCTTTTTTTAGCAAATGTTAAACAAAGTTACTTCTGAGATGAAAACAATCTGTCCAATTTTGCTGATAACCACAGGTAACTCAGAAACTGGGAGACTGCCTGGTCAGACACATTGCACAATGGGCAGGAGCAAACCCTCAAGATTTACCAGATTCCATGGAAATATATCCCACAATTTTCCTTTTAGCCTGACAAAAGTTGGACAACCACAATGATATTTTAAAGAGAAAGGAGAAAAGAAAATATGTCTTTCTGAATGCTATTGGCTTTGTTCATTCGTGGTAAGAAAATATGTAAGAAAAGGACCAGAGTTCCATAAAACTCATATTCAAAGTCAGACATGAGTTCTATGGTCTAACTAAGAGAGATGTACATAGATAAGAGCCACAATCTGGTTTGCCCTGTACCTAGAGTCTGAAAGACCAGAAGTCAAATTTGACTGCAGATTCTTATTAGGTGTGTGAGCCATAACAAGTCACTTGAACTCTTTTTGCCTAGTTTCTTCAACTATAAAGTGGAGATAATAATAGCACCTACATTGGAGGTTCTTGAGAATTAAATGAGTTAACATTTGTAAAAAGTACTTTCATAGGGCATGGCTTAGAGTAGGCTTTATATAAAAGTTTATTCCATTCCATTCCCCTACCTCTTTAGGGTCCTCTGGGAAGGGCTAGAATTTCCCATTAAACTAAGGCTTAGCATTAAATAGGCATACCTGGGATAATGGCATAGATATATTTTCTGAGAAGACTTCTAATTCTAATCATTACTCTGTCTAATCCAAATTTCTTATTTTAGTATTTAAAGACTTTCACAATTGATCAATAAGCATTTATTAAGCACTGCTGTATTCCTAGTACTGATATATCTGTGGGTGGGGAAGAAGAGAAAGAGACCTGCCCTCATGGAGTTTACATTCCATCAAGGGAAGCTGATAAGCAAATACAAAATTATGGAGGAGGGGAGGAAGTGAACTAGTTGTTGAATAACCAAAGAAAAAAGGCTTCATGTAGAAGGTGGCTCCTGTAATTAGGGAATTACAAGAGGCAGAAGAGAGCCAGGGATCCCAGGCCTTAGAGATGGCCTATGTTAAGGCATAGAGGTGGGAGATGGGACGACATGTGAAGAATAGTAAAAAATAGTCTATTAGATCAAAATCCAATAGATCACAAAGGAACTCTGAAATAATTTTTGGGAAATAGGATGCACACTGATTGTAAAGATCATTAAATGCTTAACAGAAGAGCTCTTATTTTATCTTCAAAGCTGGAAAGAGGTTTCTGATCAGGGAAACAAAGGTAAGAAAGATTAGAGAAAGAAAAGACTTGAAGTTGAGAGAACCATTAGAAGATTATTGCAGTAGTCAAAATGAGAAGTGATGGTTACAGATGTGAAAGATGTGGTTTGAAGTGGAATCCTTAGGGTTTGATGAAGGAAAATCAGGAGTCAGGGATGAAAGGTTTCAAACCCGAGTGTATAGAAGAATGGTACAATAGAAATAGAGACCTTCAGAAGAGGGATGTGCTTGAGGAGAAAAATAATGTTTTCTTTTGGATATATTGAGTTTGAGATGCTTATGGGACATCCAGTTTGAAATGTGCAATAGGCCACTGGTGATGCAGGAATCATAAAGAAAGGAGGCATCTGCAAATTGATGATAATGGAAGAGAGTAAAAAAATGAAGATAGCCCTGCATAACACCCTAATGTACACTCAAAGTTATGAGATCTAGGCAGGTTTCTATTAAGAGAGGAGCCACTGGATAGGAGGAAATTAAAGGTTAGACAGAATTAGATGCAGTAGAAATGAAATTTGCCAGATGAATTGGAAGGGAAACAAAGGTACACACTAGGGTGATTGCCCTCCTTTCCAGAATTATTACATGTTACAGCCCTACTCACAGCACCTTGGAGCATTCCATATTTGACCTCCTTACCTTTGTATGGGCCTCTCCTCATTCCCAGTCCTATACTATCAAGATATCAAGGGAAATTTGGAAAAAAGACATTAAAAAAGGTAGGATTTAACAGAAGCAGAAGAGATTAGGAAGAGGCAGCAAAATTACACAGAAGAACTATATAAGAAAGATCTTAACATTATCAATAACTTTAATGATATGGTTACTGATCTAGAGTCAGATATCCTGGAGAAAGAAATCAAATAGGCCTGGCAAACATGGCTAACAATAATGAAGGTAATAGAATTTTAGATGAGCTATTTCAAACCCTAAAAGATGATGTTGTTAAAATGTCAGCTATCAAAATGCCAATGAAGTTGAAAAAAAATTGTAGTCACTGATTTGAAAAAGAACCATTTTATATCCCAGTCCTAAAGAAGAGCAATGCCAAGGCAAGTTCAATTATTTAACAACTGCACTCATTTTACATGCCAGCAAGATTGTTTAAGATTCTGCAGGGTAGGCTTCAGCAATATTTTAATCAAGAACTACAAGAGAGCAAACTGGTTTTTGAAGAGGCAGAAGAACTGGAGACCAAATTGCCAACATTTGCTGGATTATAGAGAAAGCAAAGGAATTCTAGAAAGTCCTCTACTTCTGCTTCATTGACTACACTAAAGCCTTTGACTGTGTGAAGCACAATAAAATGAGGCAGATCCTCAAAGAGATGAATACCAGATCATCTTACTTTTCTCCTTAAGAACCTATATGTAAGGGGTGGCTAGGTGGTGTAGTGGATAGAGCACCAGCCCTGGAGTCAGGAGTACCTGAGTTCAAATCCAGCCTCAGACACTTAATAATTACAATTACCTAGCCATGTGGCCTTGGGCAAGCCACTTAACCCCATTGCCTTACAAAAAAAACCTAAGAACCTATATGTGGCCAACAGAATGACATTTATTGTTTTAAGATTGAAAAAGGCTGTATGCTGTCACCCTTATGTACTTAACTTACATACAGAGTACATCACGTGAAATGCCAGACTGGATGATATGCAGACAATACCACTCGGATGACTGAAAATGAAAAGAATTAAGAAACCTCTTGATGAGGGTGAAAAAAGAGGGTGTAAAAGCTAACTTGAAGCTTTTTTTTAAAAATAATAATATAAAGATCGTGGTAACCAGTCTCATCACTTCCTGGCAAATAGAGGGAAGAAAAATGGAAGCAGTGTCAGATTTTGTATTCTTGGACTCAAAGATCCTTGCCAACAGAGACTACAACTATGAAATTAAAAGACCTTGCTCCTGTAAGGAAAGTTATGGCAAATCTGGATTGTAGAATAGAAGGTAGAGATTTACCTACTAAGGTTCAGATAATCAAAGTTATGGTTTTTCCCTTAGCAATGTATGACTGTGAAAGTAACTAAAGTCAAATGTCACAAAAACAATACTTTTGAGTTGTGGTTCTAGAGACTTTTGAGAGTCTCCTGGACAGCAAGGAGGTCAAATCAGTTGATACTTAAAGATATTAATTCAGGCTATTTACTGGAAGAAAGAATTTTGAATTAAAAACTTAACTATTTTGGCCACATAAATGAGATGATAAAACTCACTGGGAGGGGGCGTGTAAACCCTGATATTAAATGGATTCAAGGCAAAAGGATAAAAAGGAAATAAAGCATGACATGGACATATTTTGAAGAAAAAAGTGGAGGATAGAAGGTCTATTTATTGGGTCAAAAAAATCACACACAATTGAATAACTAAATGACATTTTCTTTACCTCCACCTTTTAGAAATCCTAGTTTCCTTCAAGGCTAGCAGATATGCCACCTGAAATCAAAATCTTTTCCTCTTCCTACCCCCAACCCCTCCAGTTATTAAGTGCTCCTTTAGCCCTCAAGTTATCATGGATGTGTTTATTTATTTACATAATGTAACCTCCAACAGGTTACATTATCTTAAAATCAAAGACTATTTTTCATTTTTATCTTTTATATCCCCAGTGTTTTATATATGATAGACAAAAAATAGATGAATGTGATTGAATTGAATTGGATTAAACTTAAGGAAGCCTTAGGTACTTGCAGTTATTAAGGTAAAAGTCATTTTGATCCCACAAGTCTGCACTATCAAAATAAAAAAAAAGGTTTGTAGGGTTAGGGTTAGTGAAATGCAAAGGACTACTATAGTGGAGAGATTTTTTTGATCACCAAATTAATAATCTTTTTTAAACATTCTCTCCAGTCCTAGTTCCATTGAAAATAATTTGAAATAGAACCAAAGCTGAAATACAATTTTCCTTAAGTTGCCTACTCAATTAGTAACAAGACAATTTAAAAAATATGATCCATTTCTGCCAGTCCCCAAGATACAAGACAGAACTTGTCTATTTTGGCACTATAAATACTTAGTTTTGTTTCCAATGGAAATGGAGATGCTGAAACTACTTCTTTGGCAGCAAACATGTACCTCTTAATATTAGCCAACAAAGCCTCTTGTACAAACGATAATATTCCCCACCCTTACTACACCCCATTTGCTAAAGAGAAGCAACAGGAAATAACCCAGTGCATCTTGTTCCATCTGTGTCTTTTCTCTATGAGAAGATATTGGGACTTCTAGAAATATATACAGGAGATAGATGAACTTTGAAGGATGAGACTGTTGAACTTCAACAGGAGTTTGAAAGACATAAAATTGAAGAGGAATATTTTATCAGTGGATACTAGTTCATTAAGATTTCATGAATTTTGTTACAGTCTCTTTGGAGAGAGTAAACAATTTGTAATTCATATTCGCGTATAGAAGATTCAGCCAGCAGACTTCAAATTCTACTCTAGTTTCTAACTAACTTTCTCAATGACTTGGAGAAGAAAAAAACAACCTAGTTGCTCCCCATTCCATGCCTCAAAGAGTTACAGAACAGATCTACTGTCTAAATACTCTCTAAGGTCGGACTGCTTAAACTCTCATTGCTTCAAGGGACCCTTGATTAAAGAGCTGAAGGTACCTTAAAGGCCATTCAGTCCAACCCCCCTCCATTTAGAGATGTGGGAACTGAGGTCCCTTTAGTGGGCAAATCTTAGAAGTTTTAAACAGACTTAGAAGAATTCATCATTCTCACTGCTTATGAGCTCCTTGAGAGCAGGAAGTTTTTCATTTTTTTTAATTTGCTTCTCCTGGGTTTAGGATACTGCTTAGAAGTACTTAATAAATGCTTGTTCATTAATTGATTGGAAATTGTGAAGGGAAAATTCTCTGAGGCTCTGGAAAGGGTATTGTGTCCTATAAAACCTGAAAGAGGGGAAAAGGGCAGATTTCTCGAGGATATTTTTTTCGAAGTACTTTGATACCCTTAGAAATAAAGTATCATGGAAATATAAAGCTTTTTGGTAATTATAAACAACGTTGATCATTTATTTTTTTTAAAGATCAAAAATATTCTTGCCTAATTTATGTCTCTTACCAGTTTTCACAAATGAAAACCCAAGTTCCCAAAACCAAAAAAATTAAAAGAATCCTTTTAAAGTAGAATTGTTCCTATGCTAGGCTTTCTTCCTAAGTATGAACATTTGTTTCATTACCTTCGAGCCTTTCTGAAGTTTCCAGGCCGACTAGTCTCTAGCCTGGGAATGTAGAATGTACCTTGGTTTAATCACAATGAAATAATCCCAGCCCTTTTCCTGTCAGTGATTGCCGGAGGGGAAAACAGAGGGTGAAGGAGATCCATTATGAAAAATCCAGTGTCAATGTGCTCTCCCAGTTTATTTACTGACCTTCAATGCCCAGCCATACTCCTGACCCTCAGGATGAAGCCCAAGGGGGAAATGGCCCTGAGTACCAATTCTGATGTCCTGCTGTTCTGGGGTCTAAATTAAGTGCTAATTAATTACCACTGGCATTTTTGGCATTGCCTGTCAAATTGGATTTAAGGATATCTTTTCATTATTTAGATACAACAAAAATCACATGTTCCCATTTCCTTTTCTTATGCAACTATATTTTAAAATTCAGCAAATGTATCTATGACCACTGCAGGTAGCTTTCAAATACAACGAACAAGAATTGGTATTGTCAATTTTGATTAATAGTCCTTCATTAATAAACATCCTGTTATTCAGCCTCCACCTGCAGTTGCTGATGTTGCCTGGAATCAATTAACTCATATAATTTGATTTATTTTACAAAGACATTTTTGGATGTGCTGTGCTGATGATAAAGGTTCTATATTAGCAGTTCTTGATTGCAAGTTAGATTGCACCTGAATAGATTTCTTTGTGTGTTTGTGTGTGTGTGTGTATGTGTGTGTGTGTGTGTGTTGTGCAAGTGGGAGGTAAGGAAATGTTGTTTGAGGAATTCTTGAGTTAAAGAATTAATTTTAAAACTTAGTGGGGGGTTTTCCTCCTGAATTTTCAGACTCAGTCTAAAGACTTTTGAGACTCACAGGCCCTGAAAGTTGTGGAGTCTGCTTCTAAAACAAACTGATTCATTAATGAGATTAGATAATCTGCTACAAAATTAAGGAATAAAATAATAACACCCTGGATCAATGTTCAAAGTCAACCAGGAAGATAGTAGCCCTGGATTCTATTCAGGTCCAAATATAATTATCCATATTTTTCTCTTTACCTAGATACCCATCATCATTCTCATAGTTTTAAAGTCTGTAAAGCATTTTCAGAGACATTATCTCTTGTCTCATACCTCTATGATAAGGTAGACATTAAAATTATTATTATCTCATTTGATGGAGAGACTAAAATTTAGAGAGTTTGAGTGACTGTCATGGTCACAAAGGTATTAAGTGTCAGCAATGAGATCTGAACCCAGGTCTTTATAGTTCCAAATCTAACACCTAATCAACCAGGCCATACTGCATCTCTCATGTGCCATAATAGCTAAGCCATTCCATTGGATTCCAATTACAAATTAAATAACAAAACTTCAAAAACTTCTATTTTATAGGGTTTTTTTAAATGGTGAAATATAATGACAATAACATACTTCTAAGGATACCACTGAACTTAAAGTATTTCTGATCTTCACAGTATCTCTCTAAGTAGTTCAAGGAAATGGAAACTAAGTTGTATCAAATGACAACAGGATAGAATCTTTCTAAACCTTCTTTCCTGCCCCTCCAGTCCTAGGTTCTTACATTTAGACAGCATAGTAGTAATGTGGATAGATCCATTTCTTATAGGTTTAATTCAGAGAACCACTTGCTAAATTTTCAGGGTAAACATACGTGCTTCAGAAATGGACCAATGCTATAAAACAGGGCTTGATTTATTGGGATTTTTAAAAATCATCTAAACTTATGAAAGTGATAGAAAAATGTATATAATTCAAATTCAACTTAAAAGTGGCATATGTAGGAACAGCTAGATGGTGCAGTTGATAGAGCAGTGGCCTTGGAGTCTGGAGGACCTCAGTTCAAATCTTACCTCAGACCCTTAATAATTACCTAGCTGTGTGACCTTAGGCAAGTCATTTAACCTCATTGCCTTGCAAAAAAAAAGTTTTGTGTGTGTGTGTGTGTGTGTGTGTGTGTGTGTATAAAGAGAGAGAGAGAGAGAGAGAGAGAGAGAGACAAAAAGAGTTAAGAGCAGGTTAATAAACATTTATAGGCAGAACTTTTCAGCATAATCTAAAGCAGTAGCTTCTACATTTTAGAGGTTGAGTATAAAGATCCATTTTTAATGTGAAAAAGACTTTAGGAATCCCATTGCTAAATGTTGTACTTGATAGATACAGACTGAGAGGGGTTGGGGGATGTCAGCTCAGGTTTAGTGATATTCATGTCCCGAAATCCATTGAGATTAGACTCTCTTCTCTTGGTAACTTCATGTAATTTCATTGTCTTGGACAGTTCCCTCATCTTCATCAATGCAAACTGACACCTATGTTACACATAGTCTCAGACACTAGCTGAGACACTGACAGTTTAGGTGATTTTTCTCAGGGTCATAATCAGTATGTCTCAATAGCAGAACTTGAACCTGGTTCTACCTGACTTCAAGGTTAATACTCTATTCATTATGCCACACTGCTTCTAGATTACAAATGTGTGATTTGTTAGTCACAATTGTTGCTATTGTTCATTCCTATTTGACTCCATTTGAGTTTTCTTGGCAAAAATATTAGAGTGGTTTGCCATTTCCTTCTTTAGTTCATTTTTAGAGATGAGAAAACTGAGGCAAAAAGAGTTAAGTGACTTGCCTAGGGTTACACTGCTAGTGTCTGAGGTCAGATTTGAATTCAAGAAGATGGGGCAGCTAGGTGGTGTAGTGGATAAAGCACTGGCCCTGGAATCAGGAGTACCTGGGTTCAAATCCAGTCTCAGACAATAATTATCTAGCTGTGTGGCCTTAGGCAAGCCACTTACCCCATTGCCTTGCAAAAAAACAAAACAAAAAAAAAAGAAAAAAAAAAAATGAATTCAAGAAGAGGAGTCTTTTGGACTCCAGGTCAAGTACTCTATTCCCTGTGCCTCAATAGCTAATTGTGTCATAATACCTAATTAATTCAGATTAGTAGCATGACTGGAGCAGAAATACAAAAATCATACAATCTACCTAGATCACTAAAAATTCTTCTTGTTGATGATACTTGATATAAGTAAGATCCTTAACCCTTTAGGTCAAAGCATATATACATAGCATAGTTCAAATTGCTTTTCAGAATAACTGCCCACATTTACCATTCTACTAACATGGTATTTCAGAACCCTTCCCATACTACTTATTTCCATTTTTTTGTCATTTCTGTCAAATTTTCATGAAAAGCAAAGGAAAACTAAGAGGGGTTAGATAGTATTTGTCTGATTGGTAATGTTTTTAAACATTTTATCCTGTGGGTGCTCCTTCAGCTGATATAAATCTCAATGCTTTTATCATTTATTAGATGATCTAGAATTACTAGACAGGAGTTGAAAAATTCTGGACAATATAGAGTTGAGCTTCTCCAGTCATGACTGACTGGTCTTCAGTTAATAGATATACAATCTATCATCATTTTCTAATGAGAATTGAATCTATTTTCTATAACTTGCCAATCTGAAGAACAAAAATTATTTTTCATTCTAGATTATATATTAACTTTTTTTTCCAAGAAAAAAATTGAGCAGTTCAGGGGGGTGGGGGTGGGGGAACCATGAGAAAACAATAGGAATAAGCACTGACCATCAGCCTGTCCTACATATTGAAGGAGCATTTTCTCCTAACTGAACATTAGAGCTGTAGAATGAATAAAATGAGGAGATTTTGGATAATTAGAAGCAAAGTCTAGATCATCAAAATCCAAGCTTCATATTTGTGTGGACCTTTTCTGACCTTGGCAGTTCAACCTCTTTGACTAAGGCAGTGTAGTTCAGTAACAAGAAGACTTGAGGTCAAATCCAAGCTCTGAACACCAACTATGTGATTTAGGATCAGTCATTTAACTTTCTCAATCCTAATTTTCCTCACATGTAAATGTAAGGACTTAGATTA
Source organism: Macrotis lagotis (assembly GCF_037893015.1). Taxonomy (NCBI): domain Eukaryota; kingdom Metazoa; phylum Chordata; class Mammalia; order Peramelemorphia; family Peramelidae; genus Macrotis; species Macrotis lagotis. Next base: position 633,763,963 of record NC_133658.1, read on the forward strand.
GATGGTTTCTAAGGATTCTTCCAGGAATTAATAAAGAATAATCATTACAGAAGCTGACCTTATTTCTCTATGATAGATCAGAATTTGATGTTATTGTTTATATTATGAAGGCTTAAACTTTATGTTAATAAATGAGAATTTGAAGTTTAAGAACTAAACTTTGATGAGAGGTAACAAAGTCCATTATTATAGATATTCTTTAGACTTCTCCTCCCACTAAATTCTGAATTGAATTAGTTACCGAGTCTGTTCCATTTTGAAAAGAACACAAGTTGTGGCAAAGTATGTAAATCATGCCCTAACAGCTCCTTGGTGAAACATAAGCCTATTATTGCAGTCTTTCCCTGAACACCCTCAACAAAGAATATCTAATTTAAAAAAAAAAAGATAATTTAGAAATATTTTATGAGATTTTCTTTAGTGACAAAAGTATGATAAATGGCAATCGCTACCAAAGCATATGTAGTTTATATCCACATTTTGCAATTAGAATTCATTAGACACAAGAGCTTACAAAGAACACTGATTTTAAGTATAAATATATATTAGGGAAATACAGAATAATAAATGCCAAACTTACATCCATACAGCATTATGATTATAAATGTAAGCATCATTTTTTTTATCAATACCACCATGCCATCAACTTAGTTTAATGTATTATTAATGGTACCTATATAGTGGCAGGCTAGACTCAGAGATACATATATTATAAATTATGGTAGGAACAATTTCTGACTGTAGACTACCTCAATTTTATTGGTCTACTTCAATATAGAAATTACAAACACAAAGCTCTCACCGATTGCCATTCACCACAAGCAAGTCATTGAATTTTCTGGTCTTCCACTTATACAGTAATTTCTAGTTCATTCAATCAACAAGCATTTATTAAATACACACAATGTATCAAACATTATTAGGTGCTAGAGATACAAAGAAAAAATTAAATAGTCATTGTACTTAAGGAGTTATTGTTCTATCAGATTAGCAAAGTTAGAGAGTTAATGAATTAAAAAGTACTGTAGAAAATTCAATTTGATATTATTAGGTTTTGTTTCTGTGTGTATGGGTTTTAGGAGGACAACAATGACCTTAATTAATACAGTAAGTCTCTTCTCTCTTTCCTAAGCTGGAGATCTGGAGTGAAATCTCACTTGTATGGTTTTTACAGAACATTTTAAATGTAGCTCCTTTAAGAAAGTTGACCTAAAAGAAATGTCAAAAATCCCCTACTGAGCATGCTCACACTGATTATTTTAACCTTTTCTAACTTTAAAAATACATCACCATTTTCTTCAAAAACTTGGCTTCCTTTCCTTTCCTCAGTGGTAACTAAAGTCATGCCAAGTTGGATGTTTTTAGCTTCAGCTATTTTAGAGCTATATGTGATCCCCCACCCCAAAAGGTTGGAATGCTTTTTTTTCCCCAGAGTGAAAAAGCAAGCATATGTTTTTAACACTCACATAACTTAAAAAAAAAAAAAGGATTGAAGTTAACATTCTGTAATATCCCACCTTTGGACTCATTCTCATCTCAGACTAGAAAATTTAAGTCAGAAAAGTTGAGGATGCATATCAAAGAAACTAATATAGAGATCAAACCTCCAGAAATGCAGTCCACAGATTATGTCTATTATGTGGAATGCTATTGGCAACTTAAAAGTCTGCTACTATTGTTTTAAAGATGGCAGCAGAGACACAGCCAGTTTAGATTGTTGAGCAAGATGGACCACACACAAATGTAATTCCAAAACATCAAAAGAACATAAAACTCATACTTAGAAACATTAGAGCATCTTGAAAACATTTTTTTTCCTAATGATAAATGATGTGGAGAATTAGAAACAAAGATGACCTTGAGAGATTTAGTCCACCTGATAAGTTAATTTTCTCTTACAATTTAGACAAACAAGAAGAGAGAATAAATAATGTGATGTGAGAGGTGGAGAGAGCAAAAAATATAATTGATTTCCTCCAAGTGGAGTTTAATCAAAGATTGACTGAGCTATCCAGATCATCAATGAAAGCTATGTCTTCATTACTCTTTGTTGAAAAGTCATCCTAAAACATCTCTACAGATTTTCCTGAGCATATAATAGCTACCTGTTGCCCCTAAAACATCCCCTGAAGAGTAGAGAGGGTACAATTTCAGCAACTTCAATTAGCTACTTCGAAAATAATCAATAGTTCTGATATTGCCAGTTAGCTATGCCAGTAGCCCTAAAGACACTGTGTAAGCCTGGTTAGAAAAGTTTGTTAACATGTTCATATAAATACAGGAGTATTACTCAGTCCCACTTTTGAAGTGAGTGCTATTTTGGATCATGATGGTGACTCTGTGCTATGCCAAGGTCACCACTGCAAATGAATGCAAAAAAGTCTGACTAGACATCTGAGTCCAGGTTTCTAGAGTTCATCTGAAGCAGGAAAATTTACAAAAAGCAAGAATTATTGAGATGAAAAAGCCCTGCTATCTATCTAAGTTAGAGGAACCATGAGAAGGGAAGATAAGATTTTAAGAAGTGATGGAGACTCTATATGGGGTTTCCAAATCAATTGTTCTAACTGAATTGATCAAATCAATCTGGTTACTTTGGAGCTGTGAAGTAGTCTTTTCCAGAAATAAAAAGAGTGATGATTATAGTTCTGGTATCAGGCTATTTATCAGCTTCTGAAAGGAATTTGTATCTACTTTATCTACAAATTCATTACCTGATCAGATATTTTAAATTATCATTGCTTATAAACCTCTAGGTTGAAAACAAATTGGTTTTCAGAATGTAATAAAATGTGATTATATCATAAGAAAGAGCAAAATTGAGAGTTTCAGAGAAAACTGGAAGAGTTCTATGAACTAATGTAATGCTAGATGAGATGAAAAGTAGGAAAATATTCATATAATATTGCAGGGAGAACAATTTTGAATAAATTTAGAAAAAAATAGTGCTGTTTTATATATATATATATATATATATATATATATATATATATAAAATAAAATGTTCTGATTCTGCTCACTTTTGCTTTTCACCATTTCATGCAAGTGTTTCCATGCTTTTCTAAGATCTTTGAGCTCTAAGATCATTTCTTATAACACAGAAGTAATCCATCATGACTTATTCAGCTAGTTCCCCAATTGATAGTGATCTCTACAATTTCCAATTGATGATAATTAAAAATAAAGGATATATAAAGAAAAGTACTATCTGTACCCATAGAAGATAAATAGAAGTGTGTATAAAATAACTTTAAATATACACACACACACACACACACATATATACATATACATATATATATATATATATATATATATATGTATTTATAGATTTGTGTCTAATGGTAGCCAGCTCTATATTGGAGGGAGGGAAGAAAAAAGAGAAAATAAATGTAAATGCTAACTTTATTATATATTTAAGAGAAATAGCAAATTATACATAATAGATTTACAGTTTTATGTGCAATCATCTTTTTTATTATACTATGCTAAGGAAATGCTTATTTTTATTTCCATAAATTAAAAATAAAAAAATTTTAATTTTAAGACCTTAGATTTTGGATGAATGCACCAATTAACTATTAAGTACAGGCCACTGAAAATAAGACAAGCCAACCATCTCTGGCAAGAATGATGATAGACTTAAAATACAGAATGAGACAAACTTTGGAATATGACCGAAGTGGGAATTTGTTTTGCTGAACTATGAATACTTTTTTGAAGGTTTTGTTGTTTGCTTAATAGGAAGCAGACAAAATTCATTAGTTTAATTATTTAAAAACTGATTTTTCAGGAAGCTAAAGGCAATTGAGTTGTTGATAATATCATGTGGCTGTCACTACATCCCATTCACTTCAGTCCATTTCTTCCTTCCAGCTCTTCAGATTGCCCATTTACTAGGTGCTTTGATTACACTTTCCCTCCCCCTTTTGAATAAGTCTCTTCATTTCCAATAGCTCTCCCTATTAGGCACTGGGTGTTTCTTGAGCTCAATAACTGCCCCTTGATGAATTGCAACTCAGACTCAGGAATGCAGGTTTTGGAAAGAAGATAGAGATTTATTAAAAAGAAGTTACAACACATTAGAAAGTGATAGAAAAGTTAAGAGTTTAAAGAGTAGACCACATGGGCTGCTGATTGAATGGTCAGACCAGCTGACCAAGGTCAATTTTCCTTCAGAGTCCATGGAAGGGGTGGTGACCTGGGAGTGACCCAAGTCCCAAATTGAAGAATTTTGCTTTTTGGGGAGGGGTCTCTTTTGCCTGCTCTTGGGTGTTTCCAGCACCTCCCTGGCCACCAGACCAGAAAACAATGCAATCCAAATCAGGTTGAAGGCCAGGCCCTGGGGTGTGGCCTAAATTATAAGATAAAGGAAGAAGGAAGATTCCCTTAACAAAGCAAACAAAAGATTTACAAAATTGTCTCCAACTGATCTCACCACCCCCTTTGCCCATGTTTCCCAGCACCATCCCCATTATTGATTTCCTGCCTATCCCTTGTATTACTCTCTAATATTTGCACTCATCTTTGCCAAGAAAGCTTGTAAGACAGCTGCTCTAACTTTTGGGCAGCTGATAGTTCAATGGATGTTGTTACCAGTTCCAGGTCTGCAAGCCCGAAGACTGAACTTTCTGAGTTCAAATCTGGCATCAGACCCTTACTAGTTGTATGATCCTAGGCAAGTCACTTAATTGGTTTGTCTCATTCCCAGCTGTGGAAAATGAACTGGAGAATGAAACAGCAAACCACTTCAGTATCTCTGCCAAGAAAACTCCAAATAAAGTCATGAAGGTTCTACATGACTGAAATGACTGAACAACAAAAAGCCCTAACTTTTCCTCTCCCTTTGTCTGTGTCCTTCTTCCCTAATTTTATCTCTTGGGTTAGTCTTTGTGTTCCATACCATTGCCTTTGTTCCAGTCAGCAAACATTGCTCCAGTTATTTCTGAGAGACTGAGAAGCAAAATTCCCAATTTTAGACAAGCAAAATTTTGAAACAAAAAAAAATTAGGACAGAAATAGGGACTGGATCTGTGATTTTAATGATGTAAGGAATTTCCTCTTATGTACAGATGTCAACATCCTCTCTACAATTTATATACAATGGTGTCAAATTCAAATAGAAAGAGGCAGCTAGGTGGCGCAGTGGATAAAGCACTGTTGCTGGAGTTAGGAGTACATGAACTCAAATCTGGCTTCAGACACTTAACAATTGCCTAGCTGTGTGACCTTGGGCAAGTCACTTAACTGCATTACCTTGAATAAAAAAAATTCAAATAGAAATAGGGGCTACAAAAACTATTTATAAATATCCCTAGGACCAAAAAGCCACTAATTAAAATTATCGTTATTCTATTTTATTTTTATTTATTTTATTAAATATTTCAATTCCATTTGAATCTGATTCTAGAACACTCAGGAGAATTATAGGCATTTTGAGGCCTAACATATCTGACACCTCTAGTCTACAGCAATTAGAGAAAAAGTGACTGACTCAGGGTCATATACCCCATATGTACAAGAGATGGGATTTGAATGCAGGTTTTTTTCTGGGTCTAAGTCCAGTTCCCTATCCATTCCATCATGCTGTAGGAAAATGAATTGAGAAATTAAGAAAACTGAAAATAAAAAAGTGAAATTGATTAGAATAACTCAGAATTTGTTTCCTTATATTACTCATCTAAAAAATAAAATGCTAACAAGAATATCATGAACTAAAAGAAATTAAAGAAAGGAATATAATCCAAAAGAGCAGGACAATAAAGAAAATGTCTATAATGAACTAGAACCTCCCAATACCTAAACCTCTCCCCTTATCTAAATTAAGCACTTCTGGATGCTTCCATTAGCTCTTTCAGATCCCCAGAATTACATTTATGACCAGCTGTTGGTGATTTAAAGGCTAATTATTCATTTTATGAATTTTCTAGTCTATTCTTTTTAAGCTTGCTATTCACCTTTGGTTCCACATTATTTATGTATCCTAAAGTGTAGTCAGAATGATGAAGTGATGCTTAAATAGATCAAGAATGGCACTTATTAGCAGTTCTGGTAAAGAATGTAAAGATAACTTAAATCAGTAGCCAGAATGAGACATCACTTCTATCCAGGCATCATATTCATCCACATTGTCTTTTTTTTCCCTTGGGGACAATGGAAAATGAGGCTTTACCTGTATTCATTTGTTTTTCAATCATGTCTAATTCTTTGGGATTCCATTTTGGGTTTTATTAGGAAAGATTACAAAGTAATTTGCCATTTCCTTCTGCAGTACGTTTTACAGATGAGGAAACTGAGGCAAGCAGGGTTGAGTTACTTGCCTAAGATCAAATGGCTAGAAAGTGCCCGAGATAGGGCTTGAACCAAGAAGGGTTTCTGATTCTGAGTTCAAAGCTCTGTTTTTCTTTACCACCTAGCCAGCTCCTGCATTACCTACAATACCCCTGTATTGTCCAAAAGGGTTATACAGGACCATAACAAAAAGAAATATGACTTTTCCAGGCTACAGACCAGTCTCTGAAGAAACATAACTCAACCAAGATGAAAAGAAAAAAAAAAGTTTAAAATGTTTGCCAGAAGTAATGAGGAAAGGACACAATACAAAAAAGAGAAAGTTAAAGGAGGCTTTCTATCATCAGTTATGTATTGTTTATGAGTCTAACATAAACAGTTAGCAAAGGATGTTGCTGTGCTGACAATGTTTGCCTTGCCTTACGTTCATCAGCTGGTGAATACCCCTACTTTGCAGCTAAGCCAATCATCCATAAAGAAAAGTACCATAAGTAATAATGAGAGCACATTTGTGTATGTTGAATAGCAGGAATTCTAATTTATCATGACATTTTATACTCAGCTGAAATGAACCAAACTGTTTAAACAAATTGGGTTTATATAATCAGTAACTTTGTAATCCCTCTAGATGGGGCCTTGAGGAGAGGTACACTGGAAGAGCACTCTTGAAGAGATAGATGATGAAGTTTAAAAAATCAAAATCAAAAAACATTCTCACTTCCTTGACAACTAACTTTTGATTATATATCCCAAAACAAAGCCTGTCACCTCAATGATAATTTGCAATTTTAGCATTTTGGGAGTTGATTGTTCTTTTTTATTGATTGCCTGTTCAGTTTGTATATATTGAGGACAAGAATTATACTGTTAAATAGGGTCAATAGTACTTTAGTCTTTTCTCTGTCTGTGCCATGGGCCCCTTTTGGCATTCTGGCAAAGCCTTAGGGACCCTTTCTCAGAATAATGTTTTATTAAAAAATCATAATTGAAGGAAATACTAAATTTTAAATTACAAGTTGGTGAAAATAAAGATGTATTTTTTTCTCTTTCCAAGCTCCTGGATGCTCTGAAATCTACTGTAGACCCCCTCTAAGGGGGTCTACATGAACCCCTTATTTTGTCTCATTTACATTTATAGTTACTAAATTTCAGCCTTGTTATTTTTTAACATTATCAAACCCTACACTTAAGAAATTAGTAAATGCTAATCATTTAAATATAAGCTGTTTTAAGGCAGCATTTTCCCAAACCCAAAGCCAAACTTTACTGGGTCAGTTCAGAGCTGGCAACAGTAGGAAGATGGATAGAGGCTAGACTTGGGATTCTGGAAGATTTGAATTCAAACCTGACTCAAAAATCTACTAGCTGTGGAATTTTGGACAAGTCATTTAACTTCTATTTCAGTTTCTTCATCTGTAAAATGGAAATAATAATGGCATCTACCTCCCAAGGTTTTTGTGAGGATAAAATGAATTTGATACATAAAGCATTTAGCAAACCATTAGGGGACTATATAAATACTAGGATTGGGAGGTGAGGAGAAGTATTTCTCCATTGTCCAAAACAGAATTGTTCAATGTCAAACTACACTTTACTCCCTCAAAAGGTGTCAGCAAAACTTTAGTTATCTAGGAGTATCTTTCTAACAGAAATATCTTTGTAATCTAATCACTTAATTCTTTAGTGTCCTTAGGCAACTCTTCTGAGATCACAAATTACAAAGAAAGTGAGTCTTTATCCAGTTGTTTCCAAAACAAAAAGAAAAAAGAAAAAAGAAAAACAATGCAGATTCAGTCTCTATCCTTATCCCTCTCTAAATTAATTCCTACTTTGTCTTCTTTAAAGAGGCAGAGAATATAGGTTCAAAGTCCACCACTGAGATGTTCTACTTGTGGGACCTTGGACAAGTCACTTAACCTAGGGAAAGTCTCAGTTTCCATATCTATAAAATGAGAGTGTTGAACAAAATAGCCTCTGGGGCCCCTTCCAACTCTATATAATCCTAAAATTTTATTACACTTTACCTAACTGTATGTATTGGGTAGCTAGCTAGCCTAGTGTATAGAGTACTGGACCTAGAGGTCAGAGGAAACCTCTTAACAAGTTCAAATCCAGCCTCAGACACTTTATTTAGCTCTGGGCAAGATGCTTAAACCTGTAAAATGAGCTGCAAGAGGAAATGGCAAACTATTCAAGTACCTTTGCCAAGAAAATGGGGTCATGAAGAATCAGACAAGACTGAAATATGAATGACAATGACAACCATCACTTTCATTTTGATCTCAAAACTCTAATAAGTTGGTATCCCTATTCTAAAATTCCTTAAATCCAATCCAATACTCATTTATTAAGTGCCTACTATATGCCAGATAGTGTGGCACTGGGGATAATTATATAATTAAAAGAAAGACAGCCCCTGACTTCAAGGAACTATCACTTTAATAAGAGAAAATACCACAAAAGGAAACAGAAAAGGAGATATCTGGTCCTTGGACTCCATGAACTTATTTTTTTTAGCATTTTGACAACTATATTTAATTATAATTGGTTTTGTTTATAAATATGTGTATTTTATTTTATCCAATTGAAAACATTATTATGAGAAAGGGTCCATATCCCTCAAAAGCTTGCCTTTATGAATCATCTTTCTCTGACTCATTTAGAAATCATCTGTCTACATTAAAGCCAACAAGATTCCTCTAGGTCACTTTTCTTTCCTAGATCTTATTAGATATACTATGTATGGGCTAGTTAGGTGATGCAGTGGAAAGAGCATCAGCCCTGTATTCAGGAGAAACGGAGTTTAAATTCAGCCTCAAACACTTGAACAAAGTATTTGACCCTAGGTAAACCACTTAATTCTTTTTTCCTTGCAAAAAAAAAAAAAGATATATTATTCGGAGTGGGCATAGAAAATTCATATCTGCTTCCACTAATTATTTAAGTTTCTTTTTTAACCTTATCCTATACCTCCTCCCCTCACAAGATACATACACACATAAGTATCACTACAAATCTATCCTAAGTTTAATTTATTTTACAACCAATGCTGAATTTCCCAATTTATTGCCCTGCTTAAAAAGTTCTCCTGGATTCTGTCTTAAGATAAATAGAAAAATATGTAACTTTTAAAAACAATTTAGAACAGAGCATTGAATCCTTTACTTGGTTTGTTTTCCCAAACTCATAAAATCTTACAGATAGAAGGGACCTTGTTTTTATTGGTGGTGGTAGTTTGTTTGGTGACATCATCAAAACTTCATCAGAGCAAGATGCTTGAATTAAGAACTTCCCTTCCTTATTCAGATCCACTACTCAAATTAGTCTTAGAGAGTTGCCTGGGTCATAGGATTGCCAGGACCACCGAGTATGTATGTGACTTGGACCTGAATGTGAGGTTAACTTTCTATCCCCCTAGAAAGGACCTTGTTGCTGTTGTTGTTGCTGTTTAGTCATTCAGGCATGTCCAATTCTTCCTGACCTTGCTGGGGGTTTTCTTAGCAAAGATATTGGAGTGGTTTGCCATTTCCTTCTCCAGTGGATTAAAGCAAGCATACCTTAAGTGACTTGCCCAGGGACTCACATATTCTTTTGGAGGATTTGAATTCAGGTCTTCCCGGGTCTAGTGCTCTAGGCAGGACAATAGGGATTATTTAATCCATTGCCCAGTGCATAGACTCTCTAGCATCACCCAAGTAGTCATTCACTTGAATACCTTCAATAATTCCTGACTAGAAACTTGTTACTTCATAACAAAGCCTGTTTTCTTTTCTGAACAGATGTAATAATGAAAAAGTTTTGCCTCCCTTCTATTTACAACCAGTGAATCTCATTCTTATTTATAGATAGTAAATACATTGACTCCATCTTCCATAGAGTGTCACTTATTTAAACACAGCCATCCTAGAATTTCTAAGCTTTTCTCATTTCTATGATAATCACTCTCTGTTCCTTAAATGTTATCTAAGAAAATTCTCCACCAGTCTCATCTCCTTCCTCTGGACATGTTCTTTTTTTTTTTTTTTTTTTTTTGCTAAGTGACTTGCCCAAGATCACAGTTAGATAATATTTAGGTATCTGAGGCTGGATTTTGAACTCAGGTTCTCCTGATTTCAGGGCCAGTGCTCTATCCACTGCATCACCTAGCTGACATCTACAGGAAAAGAGGGAAGGGGGATGATGGAGGGGAGAGTGGTCAGATATAAAACATTTTTTTTAATTCTTGCAAGGGACTGGGACTACTGGCCTGTCTGGGACCATGGGTCCAGGTGATTGCTGGGTCTCAGGGGTGGTATGTGAGCTTGGGGTCTCTTGGCCCTAGGGTCGGTGAGCTACCCTACAGCACATTTTAGAAGAGGGACAGAGTGAAAGGAGAGAATATATAGTAGATGGTAGTGGGGAGGAATGGATGGAGGGAGTTGCGATCAGCAACGGTGGAAAAACATGGAAGTAGCTTTTGTGATGGACTTATAAAGAATGTGATCCACCCGAGACAGAGTTGGTGGTGTTGGAACACAGACTGAAGCACATTTTTTTTCTCTTTCTTTTACTTTATTTCTCATGAGGGTCTATATTTTGAGGGTGGGATGGGGGTATTACATTTACTCAAACAAGAATATTTTAGTAATGTATAAAAAAAATCACTTGTATATATTGCTTACCTTATCAGTGGGTAGAAGAGGAATAGATGGGAAGGAAAGAATTTGGAACTCAATTTTTTCAAAAATCAATATTAAAAATAAAATATATAAAACATAAAAATGAAATAAAATAAAATAGCTAGAACTAAACATAATATTCCAAATGTGGTCTAAACAGTTCAGACAGTCTAGACAGAATACTTCTTTCATGCCCTCTAAAGATTATATTAACTTTGTTGATACTCAACTCACATTGAACTTACATTTGGCCAGAAATTCCAAGTCACAGAATATAGATTTGGAGTTGGACAGGACTTCAGAAACTATCAGCCCAATTCCATCATTTTACAGATGAATTGAGACCAAGATAGAATAAATAATTTTTCCATAGTGACAAAATTAGTGTCTAAGACAGGATTGAACTTTTCCTGATTCCACATACAGCACTCTCTCCCTGACATCGTGCTATATCTCAGACTTTTTACATAGAGCTCGTCCGGCCATATTACACTTCATCTGGCACTTGAGCAGTTAATTTTACTACTCTAGGTGTTGTACTTTGCATTTATTCTTATTACCTTTCATTTTTTTAAATTTAATTCACTTTTTATTTAGTCTACTGATGTATTTTTGAATGCTGATTCCAATATGTGAACATATCAACATATCAACTTCATGGGATCCTAAAATTGAATAAATAGCTAAGACTTGAATAAAATATATTTAGTAGAGAAAAACTAAAATGGATACAGAAAAACAGTGGGGGACTTATGTGAACTGAGCAAAATAAAGTAAGAAACCACAAAATATAGCCAGTGTCTACAATAATATAAATGAAAAGATCAAATATGAACAAAACAAAACTATGAAATTTTAATGACAACACTTACTTCCAAAGAAGAGATTTAAAAAGTCATTTCCCCCTTTTTATTTCTAGAGGTGGGAAACTCAGGGTGTAGAACAGTACATAATGCCAGTTTTTTTCAATATGTTGTAGTTTTGACTAGAATTTTTTTTCCTTTTTTAAAAAAATTCTATGTTACGAGGGATTGCTTTCAAAAGGGAACAGAGAGAAGAATAAAATAGAAAATCTAGGGAATGAAAAAGCAAAAGATACCAATAAGATATTTTTAATTATAATTAACAAAAGAAGTTTGAGGACAAAAATCTTTCATCATAACCAATTATTATGTGTCTGAGGCTGGATTTGAACTCAGTTTGATATAAATACATTAATCAATACTCTCAATAAATTGAGTGTTCATTTAATTGATTATATATATATATATATATATATATATATATTATATATATATGCTTAATTACTATAACCCAATCTAAATTTTTCCATTTTTACCCAGAGGGAATCATGAAAGATTTTGGTACATGCTTGTCTTAACTATAGAGAATCCCTTGTTCATCTAATCTAATGACCTTGTCTCAAAAACGGAAAAAAATGAGTTAGTCAATATAATTTGTTCTAGTGAAACTATGCTGATGCCTTGTTAGCACAGATTTTTCTATCAGTTCATAAAATATCCACTTCCATATGAGTTCCATGAGGGCAGAACTTTTTTCTTTTTCTTTGCATCTCCAGCACCTAGTGTATAGGATATGCTTAATCAATAAACATTTATCTATATAGTCTATTCTAAAATTCTGCCTGTGATTAACAACAAATTCAATAGGTTTTAGTTGGCAGAATCTCCCTTATTTTTGAAAATTGCAGCACTTTTTTGTCTCCTCCTTAGTTAGCCAGCACCCTTCCCATTTGTCACCAGTAGTAGGACATCTTTCACACCTTAAGAGTTCTTTCAGGACCTTGGGACATAATTTATCTAAAGAGAGTATTCTGATTTCATTTAGTGATGCTAAGTGCCCTCTTTATCTCTTTACACCTATCTTAAATTTGAATCCTTTGCAACCAATGTTTACAGTATTTTTTCTATTCTGATGCTCACTTTTCTTGCAAAACAGCAATTAACTTTTTTCATTCTCTCTCTTGTCCTTTAGCCATATTCCTATGTTTCTTCTTCCTTGTTAAACACAGAACAAAAATATATATCTTTGTGTCCTTGCTATTTTTTTGTTCACAAGTTTCAGTTCATTTATTCTGATTTCTCTTACTAGTCTATGGAACATTACTCTCCTAAACTCTAGAGTACCTACCTGACCAGGTCAATTTTCTCTTTTATTGTCAAAAACAAAGATCAGAGAATCTTTACCTTTTTTTTTTTTTAGTATTATAGTCCACTTAGCTTTGCAATGAATTCTATGGATCCTTTTTCAGAAAAATGTCTTTAAATGTATAAAAGAAACCAGTATTTATTGTGTCTACATGTGCTTGGCACTGTACTGTATTTTACAAATATTATCTCATTTGATTCTCAAAGCAATCCTAGGAGGCAGTTGCTATTATTATATTGATTTTATAGTTGAGGATACAGAGGTTAAATGACTTGCCCAGGATCATACAACTAGAATCTGAGGCTATATGTGAACTCAGATTTTACTGACTCTAGAACCAGCATTCCATACACTACACCATCTAGCAGTTTCTAAACAAAATACTTGGAATTATAAAAGAAACTAATTAAAATTAAATTCTTTATCATAAAAAAAGTTTCCAAATCCCAGATTAAGAATTCCTGTATTGTCATTTTTTCACACCATTCCCATTACTTTACTTTTACAAAACAATACTTCATTGTGGGTTAGAATTAAGTGCAAGTCACCACTTATTTCATCTAAGAAGCTATTGTAAACAAATAAAATAAGTATTTTTGAATTTTCTCAAAAGTCCTTTTTGATATTACTTTATAATTTTTGAGTCCAAAGAGGAACCTGAATTAATCTGTGTTCTTGCACCTAGACCTAGCATGAGCAGAACCCAAGCAAAGTCATCCCAAGGGACTGGCCGAACAGAAACAAGATCTAGGACTTCCTCCTCATGCTAGTAAGACATTCAGAGCAGTCAAATGGTCCCTCATGCCTGGAATACGGGTGGGGAGGAGGTGCTGTCATTCAAGACTTGGGAAGAAAGAATTCCGAAGAGCAGATACAGAGCTCAGACTCTACCAGATTTATATGTTCAGCATGTTGTCTCTGTAGGCCTCCCTCTCACTTTCCAAACTTCTTAAAATGGTAGGATTAAAAATAATAGTCTATTTCACATGATACCATTTCTTTCCTAAGACCTCTAAACACTTGATTCTTATTATAAAGAAATAGTAGAAAAAACAAGGAGTAAGAGTCAGAAAATGAGATTTTTTAAAAATTTTTTTTTAATTTTTATTTAAGGCACGAGGGTTAAGTGACTTACCCAAAGTCACACAGCTAGGCAATTATTACGTCTCTGAGGTTGGATTTGAACTCAGATCCTCCTAACTCCAGGGCCAGTGCTTTATGTATGTAGAAAATGAGACTTCTTAATCACATTGCCTTAAATAAATTTTAAAAAAATGAGACTTCTAATTTATACCCTTCTACTAACTAGCTTCATGGCCCTAGGAGATGCACTTTACATCTATGTGCCTCAGTTTTTAAACCTGTCAAAAAGCTATGATATTACATGGAATCTCAGATGCTTTCTAGCTCTGATGGTCTGATGCCTAAATTACCTTTGGTTCTAACATTCTCTTATTCAGTTTTGATTCTTCTGCTCCCCATTTCCCATCCCATATTCTATGGCTGACTTTAGAGGAGTGCTATAAGCTGCTGAGGAGGTGGAAAGGAAAAAGACATTTAAGGATGTAGATAAGTGGGCTAATAGAGTCCACAATCTGCCCTAGTCTCTATTTCCCTTTGAGAGTTGTAATAATACTAATAACTCACATTAATAGAGCACTTTAGAGTTTACAAAGTACTTTCTTGCCAACAACCCCATGAGGTAGGTAGGTAGATTGGGTCAGGTTTTATTATCCCTCCTAGACAAAAGAGAAAATTGGAAGCATTAAGGATATTTAAGTAGCCTGTCTACAGGAACATTCTGTGCCAGCTGCAGTCAATTAACCTGAGGCACTCCATTCCCACTCTAGTGCCCTATCTACAAGACCAACAATGTAGCTCACCTGCCTGCCTGTCTCACAACTCATCCATAAAGCTCTAATCTACTTTCCTGAGAGAACTCATTAACAAGTACTGAGTCACCACTGTGAACAGAACATTGGTGTGGGTGCTATGAAGGGATGCCAAAGTAGAAGACAGGGACTCTAATCTCGAGGAGTGTGCTATCTTATTGAGGGAGATAAAGCTTCTGAGCAGCCAAATGATTTGAAGATAAAACATAAAGCAAACATAATGCAAAATGATGTGGTGTAAATTGAGTGACTACTGAAACACTAGGTGAGTTGGTAAAGTGATCAAAAGGCATATATAGTCTATTCTAAGAAGCTGGGAGTTTTAAGTTAAGTCTTTAAGGATGGACAGGAGTAGAAAACAAGAAAGGCAAGGGGAAGAGGTCTATGTTGAAACATGCAAGTGAGAATTATTTAGGGACTTGGAACCGGGTAGATGAAAGATGTACACTTTTTCAAAAAAGGCAAAACTGGCTTGAGGTATCTTTTTTTTAATCTTTATCATTTTTAAATGAGATATCTAAGAGTTTTATTGGCTATAATTTCCTCTTTGATTTTGAATTTCCTTGGATGAATTAAATCCAAAGGTTACAATGTGACAATTTCTGATGGAAAAAAAAAAGTGGGTCTATACTACATCAAGCAATCATCTCACTGGGGATTTTCTTTCCTCCAGGACCAAAGGTTTAATGTCATTCTCCAAGAAATTTAAACATTATACCCAAATATGAAATGATTTATTTATCCTTTCTACCTTTATTGCCTTGGTAATTATGTCCACAAAGCAATTCCATGACCTTTTCCAAGTGACACCTTGAGGAGTTGTTGATACTCTAAGTGACACCTTTGTCTTTCATTTTGACACCAAATAACATTGATAATTACATTACTCTGGCAGGAGAAAAGAAAAGGCAGTTCTGCCATTTAAGGTAAATTTGCAAAGTAAATCATTTTTGCTGTTGCTTCTATGGGAGTAAAAGGGAAACTTGTCTCCACCCCCCCCCCAAAAAAAAAGTTCAAACAGAAAAAATTCTTCATACAGTCTGAACCATTTGGAGTATGTTTTTGCATCCTTAAAATGCACATGCACAACTAACTGTTTTTTGCAAACATACCACTACATAGGTAGAGGATATCTTATTACCGGGTTATTTTCCAGTACATTTGGCAAAGTTAAAATAAAGTGTATTAACTTTTTTTGTAGAATCATGTTGAGAACAGAGTTGTCCCAGTCCTGAAAGCCTCAGCTATTGTCAGTGAGTTAAAAACTGACAGGAGGTCCAAATAATCAACTCTGCCTGGTGAATATACTGTAGTTTTCCCCTGGGATATCTGGTCTAATCCTACAATGTATCTGACGGGCATGAATGTAGAATTACTTTCAATAAAGATTTTATTTCAAGCTTGGATGATTTCCCCCAAAACATCTTGTCATTGAGGCAAAGTATATCATAGAATATCTGATTTTTTTTCCCACAAGTCAGCTTTCAAGGGGGGAAAAAATGCATTTCAACACAAGTACTCAACTCGGGTCAATTCACTGGTAAAAATCACGTTTTAACACATCTAGCCTGATTAAAGATTTGCTATATTTAAAAAATCAAGGAACTGTCAAGGAATTCTTTCCCCAAAGCTTAAATATGTAAAGAATAAGTAGTATATTTGCTTTTCTATGGTTTGGAGGCTCTATTAAGTAGCCTACAATCGAATTGTGCTCAGGGAAAAACAACTGACTAGCTAACATAGAGCATGCAACATATTTGCCTCTATGCATGTGTGGAATAGTTAAAGGTCATATCTCCCAATAAGGAGAAAAATATTTACATATATATGCATGTATGTTTGTATAAATGTGTTTATATAAATATATTTCCATTACTAGGATCATACTAAAATTCTTTCCTTTGGTTCCTTTTTGGTTTCCTTCTTTCTCCTTCAGGACACCAAATTTAGTCATATTATTGGTAATAGATTAATAACACATGGTTCTATTTTTATTCTACTTGAATGTTTAATTTGGGGTTGATTTTTAGTGTCTCAATCAAAGCATCACGTTGTTTAATTTCATCTCTTTTCATATAATCTTAAAAATAATTTCCTTACCTGATGAGTTTTACAGACAAAGGATCTCAGGGAGTTTTTCTAACTAGATTAGATAATCTATGAGATTTCAATCAATCATTCAATATTTATTAAATACCTATTATGTGACTGAAAACATGATAGGAATTACAAAGACAAAAAATGGAAGCATCCCTATTATTATGGAAATTGTATTCAATTAGGAGAGACATATAAAAATATATAAAATAAATTGTCAGTGGAAGTAGGAACTAGCTGCTTAGGTAATCAAAAAGGCCTCAAAAAAGAGATTTTCCTCAAACTGAACTTTGAGGAAATTAGGGGTAGTCATGAAAAGATAGCTAATAAACCCAGAAAAAAAAGGAAAGAACCAGATTGTGAAAAGGTTCTTAATGCATTTGATACTAGAGGTAATACAAAGCCATTGGAGTTTTTGTAAGGAAGGATGGTGATCAGATCTGTGCTTGTAGGAATACTACTGTGATAGCTATGTGGAGGATGGAGTCAAGATGGGAAAAATGAGCCAGAGGACATTTAGGAGGTAGCAGCAATAGTCCAAATGAAAAATGAGAAGGGCTTTAACTGAGGTGGTGACCATAAGTGAAGAGCAGGGGATATAAAACATGTTTTGGAGGTGGAATCAATAAGATATTCACCTGATCAGTTTTACAGGATGGGAGAGAGGAGCTGAGATTTTACAATTGAGTGACCGAAAAGATTGTGGTACCTACCACAGAAATAAGGAACTTCAGAAGACAGGTGGGTTTGAAGGAATTAAAATCAAGTTTTGTTTTGGAGATGATGAAATTGAGATATCTGACAGAAAACCAACTTTAAATATATTATATATATTATAGTTAACTTGTGATGTGGAAATAGAACTCAGGAGAAAAACTAAAGCAAGATCTATAAATTTGGGAGTCATCTTTACTGAGATATTGTTAAAATGACATGATCTAATGAGATGACTAAGAGAGAGTATATAAAGAGAAGGAAACTTAGGAGAGAGCCTTTATGTGACTTGGGTAAAACTATAACAACAAAAGCCACCTCTGCTACTTACTGAGGGAGGGACAAAGTTTAGTTAGAACACAGGCCTTACCTTTATGGAGCCTAGGAGGTTAATAACACAAATAGAGTTATAATATACACATTACCTAATAAATGTAATGAAGGAGGTGTCATTTGGGTTAAACTTTAAAGGACAGGCAAGAAGGAGTGCAATCCAATTATAGAGAAAAGTTTGAGCAAAGTCATAAAGGCTAAGTGGCACAGTGGATAGAGCACTGGGTCTGGGGTTCAAATCCAACTTCAGACACTAACTAGTTGTGTGTGCTTGGGCAAGTTACTTATCCTCTTATCTACTTTAGTTTCTTTTTTTTTAAGTTAAATTTGCTTATTTAAGGCAATGGGGTTAAGTGACTTGCCAAAGGTCACAAAGCTAGGCAATTGTTAAGTGTCTGAGGCCACATTTGAACTCAGGTTGTTCTGACTCCAGGGCCAGTGCTCAATCCACCACCTAGCTGCCTCCTCTACCTTATTTTCAACTGTAAAATAAGGATAATAATAGAACCTGCCCTCTAGAATAGTTTTGAGGGTCAAATGAGATGATTTTTAATGTGTTTAACACAGAGCTTGGCACATATTGTGTGCTCTAAAATGCTAGCTATTATAAAAGATTCTGGGCAGTTTTCTTTTTTTTTTTAGGTTTTTGCAAGGCAAATGGGGTTAAGTGACTTGCCCAAGGCCACACAGCTAGGTAATTATTAAGTGTCTGAGACTGGATTTGAACCCAGGTACTCCAGACTCCAAGGCTCCACTATGCCACCTAGCTACCCCTGGGCATGTTTTCTAAGTTAGAGATGGTATAGCTAAAATGCTATGAAAGGGGGCACTATAAGTCTGGAAAGGTAGGGATATCATCAGATCATTAGGGGACTTGAAATATCTTCACAAGAGTTTAAATTTTAGTAAGCAACATGGAAACCAACAACAGTTTTTGATGAGAAATCTATGTGCAAGAATGATTATTTTGAGAGTAGTATATGTCCTAATGGCAACTAGGTAGCACAGTGGAAAGCATACAGGGTCTAGAGTCAGGAAGATCTAAGCTCAAAACCAACCTCTTACTAGCTATGCGACTTTGGGCAAGTCACTTAACCCTATTTCCCTCAGTTTCCTTATCTATAAAATGAGCTAGAGAATGCAATGGCAAACTACTCCAGTGTCTTTGCCAAGAAAATCCCAAATGGGGCTACAAAGAGTCAGACACAGATGAAACAAATGAACAACAACAAATGTGTCCCAAATTACTCACCCTACTTCCTCTTTCCATTTAGGTGTTCTAAAGTATACTCCAGTGACAATACTGCTTGTGATTTCTGATTGATAGGATTGGATTACCATATCATACTTGTAGGTAATGGGAAGGAATCAGTAGTGAGGAGATTAAAGATATATGAGAAACAAGGACTAGTGGAGGAAAGAGGGAAATGGGATCAAGGGTAAAGGTATCTATCTGTTCAGGTAAAAAGATCAGCCCTAGTGAAATATGAAAGAGGAAAGAGTGGGTAATGATGCTGAAAAATTGTGATAAATGGGGGAGATGAGTTGAGGAAGCTCAAGTCAGATAATCTCAATATTTTCAATGAAATAAGAGGCTGATCTTTTACTATAGAATGGGAAGTAGTGGGGCCACTGGGTAAGAGAAGAAATGTTTTAGCAGTAAAGCACAAGATAGGAAATCAATAATGGCTTAGAAAAAGATTGTTGAGCAAGGACACAGTTGATGTTATATATCATGAATCAGTTCAATTTCATGACTTTATCTAGAAATATTTCAGCAGCCCTGGAAAAGGAACTGAGAAACTGAATCTTCAATACTCTAGAGAATCTTTAGTGAACACTCCCATTTAAAGACCAGGAAAATTTACACTCAACGTGCAGATTGGGTTATACAGAGATAAGAATTCATTGATCATGAACAATTGGTCAAAGGTAAGGGATTCTAGAGCAATAGCTGGTAAAAACATTAAAGAGGAAGATCATGTGGTCAAGGCTGTGATTAGGAACAAGGAACAGTGGGGGGGGGGGGAGGAGTGGACAAGGAAAATAACGATGGTTCAAAGCAACCAAGTATAGTTCCCAGCATAATCCTCAAGGAAAGACCTGAAATAAATATGTTATATCCTCTGGAGAAGCAGGAGTTTTAATGAATATTAAAAATTAAGTTTCTGTTGTTGTTAATTGAGTATTTCTTGCCTTCAAAGCCCAGTTCTCAGCTATCATAAATCATAAGATTTAGGACTGGAATAGATCTAGTCTACCCCCTCCTCCAATTTAACAGATAAGTAAAATGACTTGTCTGTCTTAACCAAGATAGCAATAAAGTCAGAATTCAAAAGTGCCTCTGAATCCAAATCTATCTTTCTACTATATCATCTTGACAATCTGTCATTTCTTTTCTCTTCACAACTCTATGAGGTAGGTAAGCTAAGTATCATTAGTTCCAATTTAGAAGGGACAAAACTGGGATAAAAAGATAATAGAAATTGATTTCTGGACCTGGGCACAATAGATTGATGGTGGAGCTGGGACTAGAGTCACAGGTATCCTGCTTTTTACTCCAAAACTTTTTTCCATCAGTCCAAAATTATACATTAACCTACAGTTTTGAAACTAAATAGAGCATTTGATTTGGAATCAGGAAGAACTGGAATGTCTCTAACATTTACTATCTCTGTGACCCTAGGTAAGTTATCTAAACTCTCTGTACCTCAATTTCTGTATTTAAAATCATAGGCGCAGACTGGATGACCTCAAAGAACACTTCTAGCCCTAAACCTATGATACATACTCATTATCATATTATTATAGTGGTGATGCACAAGCAAAATGTATTCTTCCTAAGGAATTCACTATGTCCTAGATCAAATAATTATATTATAGACTTGACCAACAATTAATTATCTTTGTCTATAAGATAACTAATAAGTTAATGAAGATAGCTAATAAAACAAATAAGATACCTAATAATATAATTAAGGATAACATTTCTCTACTTTATCATACAATTTGAACCAATAAGGGGAAAGGAGGGAAAAGGATTTTCTTGGCCTTAATTATAGCACTACATAGGTATGAACTTCATTCATACACATACATACATATACATACATATCTATACATACATATCTATATATAATATATATAGATATGCATATATATATATATTATATGTATATAATATATATATATGGTATTTAGTTTGTTTTTTTTGGTCCTTCATTCTCAAGAAGAACAATAACATTAAGAGGGTAATGCCTTGACTTACAAGTAAATTGGATTTAAGTGAGGCAAAGCTTTGCAAAGTCATCAGCCTCACTGTCCTCCAGAGTCATCAGAGGCTAGACAGACAGGTCAGGACAAGTGACCACTGACTCAAATATAATGGGAGATGTTTTTAAGCTAAGATCTTTCCCAGATCACAGTTTGTTTGAGGCAACACTCATTCAGTAGTTAAGGCTAGATAAGAATTGAGGTAAAAAATGAGCTGCTTTGTCTTCACAAAAGAATCAATCAGGGAGGGGAAGACCCACAGGGTTTCAGAAAGAATTATCATTTATATTCACTCTGAACCATCAAAACCAAAACAAATACCAAGTGAGGTTTGGACTAGGTCTTATTATTGGTCAATTAGCAAAAGCCAGAATGATTAGGTTTTAAAGCATTGTCAAGTAACTTCATTTAAACCCCAATTTATCAAAGTATGGTGTTCTAAAGCTATATTTCAAGAAATCATAAATAAAAATTGCATAAAACAAAAGGGCTAATTGTCCCAGTAGGAATAGAGGATAGGATTATGACCTGTGATTTCATTGGGATAGCAAATTTTCCAAGGAGGAAAATCCCTCCTAAATATTTAATAAAAATCATAGAATCTTAGAGTTAATCCTAGAGATAACTCCATACCCCTATATAGAGTATAAATCCCTTCTTCAACATCTAACATAATGATTATACAATTCCTTATTGCTCCTTCCTAATAACAGCAAACTTAGAGATTCATAATAGGGAACAATTCATTTTCAGAGAATTCTAATTGTTAAAAAACTTTCCTAACATTAAGCTAAAATTTACCTTCCAATAATTTCTTCATAAGTTTTTATTAGTTTTGCCTTCTAGGTCATATGACAACTTTAAAATATCTGGAGAGGGTTCCACTGTTTGTTCTTAAGTCTTCAATTGTCTAAGTTAAAGATCTCAAATTTCCTTAATTGTTTTTCATACAAAATGGCATTCATACCCTTCTTTATCCTATGCTGGATGCTTATCCTTCAACATCCAATCTTAATCTAAAATATTTTGTATTTGCATAAATTAGTGATAGTTTTGGATGAAGATAATTAATATATTGTTAACTTCTTATGATCTACCTATAGTTTGAAAGTGCCAACAACATAAAGGCATCCTTACTAGAAAATGACAAGATCTCTCTATTCCAATCTCTTAAAAAAAAAAGAAAAGGAAGAAATAAAAAAAGAAACTTTTTTTCCTTATCATGACATTTTTCTTCCTTTTTAAATCAAAATCATTCAACTCTAGATAAGGAATTATTCAAGTTATGTGTTTCAGTCACATTTTCTGACCCCCTTAATTTATGTTGATCCATTGAGCTTCATGCACAACCCTCAATATTGTATATAAAATGTGATTGGTATATATTAGCTCTTTTTGCTCTCCTTATTACACAAATTCAGGTAGAAGATAAGACCAGTTTTATTATCCTTGGCAATAATAATTCAAATATATAATGTGATCCTTAGTTCTCTCTCCTGAGTCCAATATAATGTCTTTCCCAGGATTGAAGTTACCAGCTAACCTTGGTGCTATAATAGAAGCTACACAAATAAAAACATGGTTCTCTTTGCTGTCAGTAGGAAATTCTTGTGGGGAAAAAGCCAAAGGGAGAGCATAGCTAAGAATTTTTAAATCTCTTCGCTATTAATTTTCTACTCAGAAAGTGAGGAATGAGTAATGATACCTTTAGAAGTAGGCAAACTTTTATGTGGAATTACTTCTAGGTAGGGGTAGTCAAGACCAGTTTGTTTCCTAAGGTCAAGCTAAAATTTACCTTCCAATAATTTCTCTTCTTAAGTTATTAATAGTTCTGCCTTCTAGGACTGTCACTTCTTTTATATGTATATAGGTTCTCTTAAATTAGATCAGTGGCCAAAAATAAGGTCACTCCAGATTCCTTTATGGGGGTTGGCAAAAGTAGGAGATTTGATACTGTTTTAGATCAAATGCCATTTATTCTACCACAGACCAGAAAACTGGCATAGGACTAGGAAATGAAGAAAAGAACAAATCCAGGCATTCCTCATTTTATAAGGTCATATGTTCCAAAAAAGTTCGCCTGTAAAGAAAATCTGCTCTGAAACTAGAGGCAAGAGATTTAAGTGTTAGTCCTGGCTATGGGACAGAGGCATTATATGACCTTGGGCAAGTCACAGGTCATGTTTAGGTTTTAGTTTTCTCACCTGAAAAAAAAGGGGGGGAGAGGAAATTGGACTAGGTGATTACTAAGATCCCTTTAAACCTTAGCATTCTTGAGAAGAAGGACTATATTTTATATTTTTGTATCCAGAAAGCTAAGCCCTGGCACTAAGTAGGCACTATTGTTTCTGATTATATTCTTATTTCATAATAAGAGCAAATTCATATGGGGAGGGAATTAAATACCACCGCCCCCC
Organism: Macrotis lagotis; assembly: GCF_037893015.1. Classification (NCBI taxonomy): domain Eukaryota; kingdom Metazoa; phylum Chordata; class Mammalia; order Peramelemorphia; family Peramelidae; genus Macrotis; species Macrotis lagotis. The sequence continues at coordinate 633,787,807 of NC_133658.1, forward strand.
CCCGTAGGTTCACTTGAAAACTACTAACATTTAAAATGGTGATCAACTTATGGCATTCTATGCTTCATATAGTGGACTAATAACTTTGTTGGCTGAGTAGAGACCTAAAAGAGTAATTTGCCTTAACTTTACTATTCTTTTATGACTTCTGAAACAATCTACCTCTTCCTCCCTCTCTCTCTTGCATACTTCTTTCATTTAGAAGACTCTTAACTTCATATTCATAATCCCTAGACCCTAGTGATCTTTATCTATTTTATAGAGGCAAATAGAGCTTGACTACTCTATTGCAGTTAACCTAGAAGGTGGAACTACCTAGCAAAAAATATATTACAGACTGACAAGTCACTAAATTTGAGGTGTCAGGCTAGTGGAAAATGATTTAATTTTCTAGTGCTTCATTAATATAAATTGGTCTGTAATTTTTCTTCACAAAAAATCTCTTCATGAGATAGCCTTCTCACATCATATTAGTTGCCTCTTAGACATCTCAAACTGGATATCCCATAGGTATCTAAATCTCAACATATTAAATGTGTGTGTGTGTGTGTGTGTGTGTGTGTGTGTGCGCGCGCGCGCGCATGTGTCTCCTCTTGGCTCATACAGTTACCACTTAGTCACAGGTCCTCATTACCTCTCATCTTGACTTATTTTGCTGCTATTATTGTTGTTCAGTTGTTTCAGTTCTATATCATTCTTTGGAGTTTCCCAATAGTTCTGAGAATAAATGATTAAATTAGGATTAAGATTTTTTTCTCCTTTATTTCCTCATTTAGGAACCAGCCCCTATAAGTCAGCAAACCAGTTTCTGAAGTTCATGGTACACTGTCTCCTAATCCTGAGTGAATATGCTCTTGGGCAGGACCCCTCCCAATTACTCTTTTGTAAATAGAATCTAATCTAGGTGAATTCTTGCCTGAAATCAATGAGTTTATGTCCTTTCACCCCTCCATTGTCGCTTAGGATGTCCCAGCTCTTGAAGGAGAAAATCAACCAGAGTGGTCTGGGTGGAAGTGGAATCCTCTGTCCAGATTGCTAGAGGCTGCCAAGACTCATGGCCAGGTTCTCAGCAGGAATACAGAAGCCTTCAAGCCCGTTTCCTCATTAAACTGTCCACCAATCAGGATTGATTTTTACTTGTTAGGAGCACCCCCTTTTCAGAGTTGAGCTCACAAAGTTGAGTCTGACTTCAGGTGCAGCACTTTATCTATTGTACTGCTTAGCCACCTTAATTATTATAATGAGCTTCCCTGAATCAAATCTTTCACCAATCCAATTCATTCTCCATTCAAATATCAAGATGATTTTCATAAACCATAACTCTGATCATGTCATGTAGTCTTTTTCTTAATGAACTCTAGTAGCTCACTAATACCTGCAGGATCACATGTAGAGTCCTGTTTAGCATTTAAAGATTTTATAACCTGACTCCTTCTTAATTTTCCAGTCTTCTTATAACTCTACTTCTCCACATATTCTAGGGCCTAGCTACACTGATCCCCTTGGTGTTCCTTGTAAACAATATGCCCTACCCCTTGGTCCACCCCCTAATTCTGCCCCTGTCTGCCATATTTGGGAGTCTATCATACTAGTCTTCCATATTTGGAATGCTCTCCCTCTGTACCTCATTCTCTAGGATTTTCAAGATTCGGCTCAAATCCCACCTTCTGTATGGAAGCCTTTTTTCAAATCTTCTCACCTGCCTCTGAGATCACTTTCCATCTACATTTTATATATCTCCCATTAACCTATACTTCCACTTACTATTTGCATGTTGTTATTCTCATTCTAGTGGGAGCCTCTCAAGAGAAAGAACTATTCTTGTCTTTATTTAATCTCCAGTGTTTCATATAGCACCTGGTACATAGTAAGGTCTTCATAAATGCTTATTGATTGCCTGATCCATCCATTCCCTTGGCTTTAATTGCCAAGTTAATTTCCTAAATCTTTTACTGGCCCTGATCTTCTAAATTTACCAAACTCACAATTGTGACTTGCTAATCAGTCATCTTTACCTTCATGTCTCAAACTCAACCTAACATCTTACCCTCAAATATGTTCCCTTCTATGTCTTCACTTCCCTATTTCTGACAAATAGAATTTCCATTTACCACTGAAATTTAATACTTTATCACTTTCCTTTGATTCTTTTTCTGTCTACCCCACATTCAACCATTTGCCAAATCCTATCAGTTCTACTCCACAAACCATCCTTTATTTTCCATCATCTAAACTTTTACTTAGTTCAGACCCTCATCAGTTTCAAGAGCCTCATAACTCCTTTACCCATTTCTAGATTTTCACCTCAAATCCAACCAAACACTGCTGCTAAATTAATTATCCTGATGCCCAGTTCTGATCATGTTGTTTCCTTGCCCAAAACTTCCAGTGCCTCACATAATTGCCTACTGGGTTCACAATCTGGCCCCAATTGTCTTAGCCTTATCTAACACTATTTCCCTTTAAGCACCCTATGTGAAAATCAAACTGGTCTAGACACAGTTCCCTCAATATGCTTCACACTTTCCACTCTATACTTTTATTCATACCATTCACTGTTACCAAAATGGAGTTTTTCTACCATCTCAACCTCCTGAAATCCTGCTCATTTATGGCCTCATTCAAATTGATCTCTCAGCAATGTTGTCTTCACTAATCCCCTAAACAAAATGGCACTCACTCTCCTCTGATTTCTCAAAGCCTCTTTTATGTAGGTAATATATTCTAGCTTGAATTAAAGTTAACCTCTTTTGTCTCCCATACTATACATACTAGTCTTTTTTTTTAGGTTTTTTTGCAAGGCAATGGGGTTAAGTGGATTGCCCAAGGCCACACAGCTAGGTAATTATTAAGTGTCTGAGGCTGGATTTGAACTCAGGGACTCCTGACTCCAGGGCCGGTGCTCTATCCATTGCCCCACCTAGCTGCCCCCATACTAGACTTTTTAAAAGCAGGGTTATATCTCTATCCTTATACCATTCAACATCTGTGCCACTGTGAAGCCTTCAGCAAAGTAGCTTCTTAAAAGTTATTTCAGGGGCGACTAGGTGGCGCAGTGGATAGAGCACCGGCCCTGGAGTCAGGAGTCCCTGAGTTCAAATCCAGCCTCAGACACTTAATAATTACCTAGCTGTGTGGCCTTGGGCAAGCTACTTAACCCCATTTGCCTTGCAAAAAGCTAAAAAAAGAAAAAAAGTCATTTCAATCCAGAAAGTGTTTTAACACAGTCATCACAACATTTTCAGCCAATCATTAATAATTTGATATGGGCAAAACTCAGAAATAGTCTCAGATTCAAAATTACAGTGTTTGCAATCAATTCAAAATACTACTTCAAATCTTGTTTGAAAGTAGTAGATGGTTATAATCACAAATAAATCGATCCATCCAAAACAATTAATTTGTAAATTAACATATGGAATTATTTCTGAAACATTTGGTAATGACCTTCCAAAAGCATGAGTTTAGAACTCCTTGTAGCAGGTTAAATGTTGAATGGACAGAACTTCTAAAAGAGCAAACAATTTTTTTTTTGGTTTCATGCTGCTTAAAAGCTATGTCGACATGCAGTTCTGATTTTTAAGAAGAGATTACAATTTTTTTCAAACATCCTGATCTCCTACAACAGCACTGTAAGTAGCAATATAAATCAGGGTAAGAGAGATAGGTAGATATGACTCCTACTCAATCCACCACCACCTAAAGACAGCAATAACATAGGAAAAATCAAGTGTGAGCAAATTATCTTCATTTGCTTTGTATTTCTATTAATCTTTCATTATCATAATCATAGTCTCAAGCAGGATCTAATTCTTTAATGTTGCATGTGGAATCTAAAAGACTGAACAGAATTTTGTAAACCCCAGTGTGATCTATTTGCAAGGTTTGCCTTTCCCATACCTTCCAAATTTCAAAATCAATAACCATCTCGAAGTTGTATGTGTTGGAAAATTGCAACCTTACATAGTTGGGGGAGCCAAGCTTCCTACACAGTGACTCCATCACTCGAGAGTTGTCCTGCAGTCAATTATGTGGCTTCCAGCTTCCTTTGCAAGTTACTATGGTAACAGCAAAAGCACAAAATTAAAAAAAAGTATTTTTGCTTATATATGCCCATTAGAGCTGAACTATTAGACACTTCAGAATTCTTAATTCGACATAATTTTCCCTTGGTCTTTATGATGAAGAGGGTTATGCTTTCAAGATGAGAATCTTTTGGCTGTGATTTTGCACAACTAAGAAAATTCTTTGAGCTAGCAATGCCACTCACTTTTGGAAAAACTTACACAGCATACGGCTCCACAGTTTTTTGTCTGGGTTCCAACATCTGTAGCACTGGATTATAGATTGTTTCTAAAATAATCTTAAATTGATGCATCATTGCTCCTTCCATTTGGGCCTGACAAAAAGTAGCTCTGGCATTTCCTCTCCTTTGTACGTTGTAAACTGTATATCACTTTTTTCTGCTCATGCCAAAAAAAGGAATTCTTACCAATTTCAAGTTCTTATAAACTTAATTTCACTTAGTAGTATAAGAATTGCTTCCACTGTGAATATATTTTTATTCAAGTGAGAATACATCAAGTGCTGTTCCATGAAAAAACGCATGAAATCATAATTATTTTTGTCAGGCTATTCTGAATTAAGCAGTATTAATAAGCTGTCTTTATAAGAAGCTGTCATTTATGTCCTCTTTACTCTCAACAGACAGGGAAGGTCTACAGTTCTTGAGGCTTGGAGTCCATCAAGTTGTTTAGATGTCATTTCTACTAAGAATTCTTGGAGTAAATAATGATGAGAAAAATCTCTGCTCCTAGAATAGGTTGGGATAATGTTACCTCATTCTATTAGTGCTTGTCACCTAATCCAGCATTCCTATGATATCACATCTCTGAGTCTCAGTTTACTCATTAGTAAAATGAGGAGGCTGGACCAGATGCTCTTTAAGGTCCAATATTATATAATTTTGTCACATATTTCTCCCTTGATCCTTTGCTTTCAGATCTGGCCTTTTATCTTCACATCTGAGACAAGGAGACAGAATTTTTTGATTTCTTGTCTGAACTGAGGGTTCTATCAGATTCAAGATCTGCCCCATGCTTCCACACCAACCCAAGTTAGAGCCCAAGAGGTGACAGGAAGTATGTGAATGAATATCCAGTTAATTTCTTTTTTTTTTTTTAGGTTTTTGGCAAGGCAAATGGGGTTAAGTGGCTTGCCCAAGGCCACACAGCTAGGTAATTATTAAGTATCTGAGACCGGATTTGAACCCAGGTACTCCTGACTCCAAGCCGGTGCTTTATCCACTACGCCACCTAGCTGCCCCCAGTTAATTTCTTAAAGAACCTACTACCCTGTTATAAATTGTTAATCTGGGAAGGTAGGATTCTATATTAGACTATAAGTTCTTTGAGATCAGAACTTTTTTTTAAGTTTTTTTTTATTCCCAGTACTTAATATAGTTATTGTGTTCTCTATATAGGCATATTATAATCTACCTATCATAGCATCTGGCACTTACTAAAAGTTGTGGATGAAAGAGAAGACAAAATTGTATATGGATTCAATTATTCATTCATTCATTCATTTGTTAAAATATATCTGAGCAGTTACTACAGAACTATGTTAGGTCTGATACTGCCAAAAAAACCTCTGGTTTACAAATATGTTCCTTTCCACAACTGGAGAAATTATACAATTCATCTGTAGCTTGTTCTATTGGAAGTATTATAGAGATTATCAGAGTTGGAAAGAACCTCAAAGGCCATAGAATCCATCTGGTTCCTGAATAAGATAAAAATTCCCTATGCAACATATGCAACAAGTGACCACTTAATTTTTTATTAAAAACTAAGGAAAGGGAAACCCATAACCTCCCACAGCAATACATTGAATAACTTATTTTTAGAAAGGTTTTTTGTCCTATAAGTATAAAGTAACCTCTTTAAACTACTGAAAGTAGCCTTTTAGATCCATCGTGGCTAAACCAAACAAGGTGGGAAAAACCAATAACATCTTCTTTTGACTTTGAATGGGTTGGATTGGATAACCTCTTAGTATGCTATGTTTAATCCTTCTACCAAATGGCAGCTCTTCTAGTACTTTTATAGGTGCATCATGTTCCCTCTAGGTCAGGAGTGGGAAATCTCTTGAAATTCAACAAATCTAGAAGTTTTTAGGGGTGAATGAATTAAATGTTTGACCAAATACAGCCTGAGAATGAGGTTATAAATATCCAAATGGTCCTTGGCAGAAAAAAAGGTTCCCATCCCTGCTCTAAGTCTTCTCCAAACCTAATACTTAAGTCCTTTGGCTGATCATCATGCTTCATAACTCAAGACTCTTTGCCTAAATAATTGTTCCCCAACCCCAACCCCCATGATCTTATTCCTCATTGTCTTTTCTAAAATGTCATACCCCTAATAGAATAGAAAACTTCTGGGAGGTAGTTAGGTAACCTATCACCTTTAACTGTTATTTTTATAGATTTGATACTTGATCAAAGTCTATATTCTTCTCAGTATATTTCTTTAATTTGGCTTTATTTTTATCACAAAATATTTTACCAGTGGAAAAAAATTAATAATCATGATAAACCAATCCTTCCTTTCTATTCTTACTACCATCACCCATTTTCTTGCCCTCTTTATCTCCTACCTGGATTACTTTAGCAGTTTCCCAGATAGTCATCTAGATTCTAGACCCTTGTCTTTCAAATTACTATCATATTAATTTTCCTAAAATACTGTTCTGATCAAATCACTCAAAAATTTTCAGTGGATAAGGAAAGGGAAACCCATAACCTCCCAAGGCAACACATTGGATAATTTATTTTTAGAAAGGGTTTCTTTTTCTTCCTATAAGTATAAAGTAACTTCTTTAAACTATTGAAAGTAACCTTTTAGCTCCTTTGTGGCTAAACCAAACAAGTACAAGATTGCAGTGTAGTCTCCATCACCTACCAAAGTTGAAAATTCTTCACTTGACATTCAGGTCATCTGGTCTCTGGATTCAACTTATCTTTTCAACATTATTTTCCAATACTCTCCCCTTCCTTTGTATTAAACTCCAGTCTTGAATATTCTTTATTCTTTTCTATCTTTGTGTCTTTTTTCTCATCATATTCTCTCTGACTAGAATACCATGTTGTCCCCCAACTCAACTCTATTATTTAAGTTCCTATCATTCAACACCCTGACTGCCACCTCCTTAGTGAGAAATAATCCCTCTGCATCTCATGTTATTACCTAGTTCTACCTATCAACCAATGAATGCACATTCATTTTGTGTTTATTAAGTGCTAGGCAACAATAGCTCCTGCCTTCACATCCTATGTGGATACAACATGTAAATAAAATGGGTACATACACAAAAAATAGGGAATAAAAGGAAGATAAATTTTGATAGGAAGGACCAAGGGACTGAAGGTATCAGGAACATCTCCTATGGAAGGTGGTTTGTTATCTGGGTCTTCCTAAAAGTTAGGGATGTCAAGAAATAAAAGGTGAGGAAGAATATTCTAGGCTCAGTCAGTGGCACAGAAATAAGCAAGGATATGGTAGGTTCAAAAAATTAACAAGTAAACTGACATAACTGATGTGTGGAGAGGAGTTAAGGTTGTCAAGATTTGAAAAGTAGGAAGGAACCAGGTTATGACCAGTCTAAAATGCTGTATGGAGGATATTATATTTGTTCCTTGAGGTAATAATGACTAGGGTGGTAACACTGTCAGACTGACAATTTGGCAGGTCTCTTTTGAGCTGTATGGTGGTGGATAGATTGGAGTGTGGAGAAATAAGGGGATAAATTAAGGGCTATTGCAATAACCCAGGCTAAAGGTCATGAGGTTCTGATCTTGTCTAGAGAATGAGTAAGTGGAAAAGAAACAAACAAGAAAGATACAATGAGGGTAACATGAAAAGATTTAACAATGGATTGCATATTTAGGGTAAGGAAAAGTGAGGAATCTAAGATAATACCAAGTGAGTATTGGATAGAGTGAGAATGGAAAGACAGTAATACCTTCCACATATAATTCATTAGTTATTTGTGTACTTATCTTCACTACCAAATTAGAAGTCATCGAAGCCAGGGATAGTCTTGTTTAAATTTGTTTTTATTTTTTATTTTATCTTTGCTTTCCTCTCCATGCCTGGAATAATATCTTTCATAGAGTAGGTGATGAATAAATGTTTATTAAATTAATGTATACATTTCAACTAGGTGACATAGTAGGTAGAACACTGGGCTTGAAATCAAGAAGACTGATCTTTAAAGAGTTCAAATTCAGCCTCAGACACTGTGTGACCCTGAGCAAGTCATTTAACTCTTATTTGCCTCAGTTCTTCTTTGTAGAATGAACTGGAGAACTAAATAGCTAACCACTTAGTATCTTTGCCTAGAAAATCTCAAATTGGAGAGTCAAAAAGGATTGAACAACAACTGAAATATGTTGTATCTATCTAATCCCATAGCACCACAGTGATCCATGCAAGTATTATGCCCATTTAATAAATGAGTAAAAAGTTATATAGGGTGTTATATAGATTATTGAACAGAAAGATAGAAACCAAACTGGGCTTGGACTGGGGGCAGGATAGGAAGTTGGAGGGATGTTGCTGACTTTTGATCAAATATTCATCTTTATAGTATCTAATTTTCCTTACCTGTAAAGTTGGGTTAATGATTATCTGTTATCTCAAGGAGGGAATTCAGAGAGGATGTCAGAAATTAGGCACACAGGTAGGAGTAGAAACATGCACTCATTTGGAAAGGCAAGTTTTACTATACAAAATAACTTGCCCAGCCTCACATAGCAAGTCAGTGACAAAGCTGGGGCTAATTTTTCTATGCAGCTCTATCCCCATGACTATTAGGAAAACATCTGATCTAATTCCATCTCTGATAGGGGAACATGCTTGCTTCTCCAGCCCAACCATGAAGTCTGGGAGGACCGGAGATCCCAGGATTGGTAGCAGTTGTTTTGTTGAACTGGGTTCCACCCACAGCATCTGTGCTGAACTAATGTTTTATTAATTTCCCAACACACCACCTACTGCTTGGTTGATATCCAGAATGTAGATGTGCCAGCTTTAAAAAAAAAAAAGTCTTTTGCCACAGTAAACAAACAGGATGGAAAGTGTTCCAGATCTTTCTCATCCCCATTCTCTCCTCTTGATTGCATTTAATTTGTTTCAAAGCTGCTATCAGGTCAATGGTCCTTCCTAAATTGGGAAAAATGACTAAGCCTCTCCCTTCTACATTTTTGGGGGACTTGGGGAGTTTATGACTAGTATTTCAACAGTATATTTCATCAACTACACTTAATAACTAAGAAAATTAAGCCAAATGTATGGGAAATCTTACCAAAATATGAAAAAATAATTTATTTAATATTATTCATTTGTAAAAAAGGTGATTATATTTTAGGAAACTCATAATTAAATTGATCTGATTAACACCATATGGAAAATGTGCTTAGAAATGGACAAAAAAGCTATAGGTTTAAGGAAGCACTGTTTCATATTTACATTTGTAAGAGATTAAAAAAAACCAACTGAAGTCTCATGCTTAGGGAATACAGTAAAATGACAGCTTTGGCAGGATTCCACCATGAGACAGTCTTCCCTGCATGACCCACACACTCACATTAGAAAATCCAATCTTCAAGGGGATTGTGCAGTGCTCATCTCTGGTGGATCAGGCAGCTTGGTAGCAGGTGGGGTTGGGTAGTGTGGACTGATCTACTAGCTCCCTATCCCTGCATCCTCTCTAAACTCCTTTACAGCAGAAGGCAATTAACCTTCAACCTCTAGTTCAGCCCCCACCCCAAATTAAAGGACCAACACTGACCTCAGTTGGGAGGGACAAGCTTACCAGCTCAGACTTGTTATGACCTATATCCCAATTGTGACAAAAATTCATATTTCTGTAATATTTTATGGTTTACAAAGTCACTTCTTTGAAATAGTCAAAGGATTATTCTCCTTACTGTACAGATTAAAAAAACTAAGATTTGAAAAGGGGGAAAACCCTAGATCAGATGTCTAGTGTCATATTTGGGACTAGAATCCAAGTCTTATGATTCCAAACTGATGTTTTTTTATCAAATAGAAAAAGTTTATAAGGTACAATGTGGCCCTTTGTCATAACTCATTAAACTCATGTGTTTGTGTACATTACAGCTCATTCATAAGCATCCAAATCCCTCTCTGTTTTCAGTTATCAAAATGCACATTATCTATGAAAACTTCCTACTTTGTTTACAATCTTTAAAGTACATAACTGTCTTGTCCTTTATTCTCCTATTAGTTACTTAATAGCTGAACTTCTACATTAGTATCCCACTGTGTTCCTCCAGAATTAGGAATCTTCTTGATTTCCCAAGTCTTTCTTGGAACTGGTGTAAATGTCTTGAATCCCAGTCTGTATGCTTAGGATTCATGGTAGCCTTTCCATGGTTAGGACCCATGGTAGGTAGCCTTTCCACCTACCTAGACATTCTCAACTCAACAAATATTATAGTTAAAAACACTAAAAAGAATTAGTCCCTGACCTCATGAAGCTTACATTCTACTGAAGAAATATAACATGTACATAAGAAGCACATATAAATAAGGAAGTTTGAAGAAGAGAATATGGAGAAAATCTACCTGAAAGAATTAGGAAATGTTTCATGGGGCAGGGGAGGAGTAGAACTTTATCTGACTCAAGGGAAATTAAAGATTGAGTAGAGACACAAAGGAATTCTTTTTAGCCATAGAATTTTGTTTCTACAAATGGTCAGAGATAACAAATAAAATGTTGGTTTCAGGGAGTGATCAATCCATAAATATATGCTATGTGCTGTTCCTGTCCTTAAGGAACTCAACAGTCTAATGGCTAATTGGGCTGCTGCAGACCTGTGATTTAGGAAGATTATCATCCTAACTTTGTGAAGGATAGATTGGAGAAAGGAGAATCTGCAATAGGGTGATCAATGAGGAGTATACTTCAAAAAGTCATGAAAACTTCAGGTGGGGGTTTGGTCATATGAATAGAGAATAGAGAAAGCTGCTATGGAGCTAGAATCAACAATTTGGTAATGAATTTTGAAAAGTGAAGAAGAAAGTTACAAGGATGACTCTAATGTTACACACCTGGGTGATTGGGAGAATCCTTGACAAAAACAGAAGTTTGAAAAGAGCTCTCTACATTTGGAGATGGAGATGGAAATAGTTGATGAGTTTTGTTGAATTTAAGATTGCCACAGAACATGAAGTGAAGGTATGACTTCTGAGGTTGAGAGAAGTGATTATTTTTCTATTATATTAATAATCAATTATTAAATTAGGATCAAAGTTTTTCCCTTTCCCTATAGATAAGTCAGTCTCTGAAGAACAAGGCTGATAAATAAGATTGCCCAAATCCTCTAGGAACAAGTTCCACCCAACTAGAAAACTTCACTTCTGTTTAGAGTGTAAAAAAATCTATACCAGGAGAATTCCAGTCCTAAGGCATTAAATTTATGTCCTTTCACCACCCACTTCTATGTCCACCACCACCACCACCACCACCACCACCTACCATTGGAGATTAGTGTAACCCAGTTCCTGAAGGAGAAAACCAACCAGAATAGTCTGGGTAAAGATGAATTACTTTGTCTAGATTGCTGGAGTCTCTTGATCAAGCCATGTTCTCAGTAGGAGGGGCTGAGGGCTTTCAGTCCACTTACTCATTTGAAGGTCTACCCCCTCATTAATCATTTATCAATCGGGGTTTATTTTCACCTGTTGATATACACATACACACACACACACTCCTTTCCCAAAGGATTTTAAGCATTCATTGATGTCCAAGGTTTTGTCTTTGGTTACCAAGAGTAACCCCCGACTATCAACTTATTGATTATCAGCTAGTCTAATTAATAAATTGATTAATTTCCCAGAAGTTCTGTCTCTCAGGTTTTTCATATATTTCAAGGTTCTGGGGAGAGAGATTAGAGCTCGAGATATAGATCTGGGAGCTCACTGCAAAGGTTAATAATTAACTCCATTGAACCTGATGGGATCAGAAAGAAAAAAATTATATGGAGAAAGAAAAGGGTCCAAGATAAATCCTTAGGGGACATAGATCCTTAATGGGCAGATAATGGATGTTTCACAAAGAAGCCTGAGAAAGAATAGTAAGACAAGTAAAAGAAAAACAAATAATTTAAAAGTCAGGAGAGGAGAGATTAGTTAAGAAAGGCTAGTCAGTAATGTTAAAAGGTATTTCTTTTCAATCCAGAAGAAAGAATAATAACAAGATGACATGGGACTTATTTTTAATCAAAAACATTTTTTATTAGTAAAAGTCTATCTTCTCTCTCTCTCTCTCTCTCTCTCTCTCTCTCTCCTTCCTACCTACCTACCTACCTAAGTCTCCATCCATTGAGAAAGAAAATCACTTTTTACAAACATGGATAGCCAAAAAAAAAAAACAAACTCTCAAGTGGCCACACAATATGGGATTTAGTAACTAAGAGATTCTTGGTAGCCTTGGGAAGAACAGTTGCAGTAGAGCAATGAATTTGGAAGACAGATTCCAGGGGTTAAAATTGAGTGGTGAAGAAGTTAAGGAAGTGAGTGAAGTTGACATTCTAGGAATTTAACAGTAAAAGGGAGGAAAGTGATAGTATGACAACTTAAGGGGGTGGTTATGGGAAAATGTTTAAGATGAAGGAGAAGATTGAGGGAGAGGGCAGAAGGGTGTAATGATGGGCCAAGCTACTGAATAAGACTGAATTAGGTGCACAAATAGAAGAGCTGTCTTTGATAAGTAGAAGGGCCCTCTTCACTGGAGGCTGGAGCAAAGAGAAAGTCAAAAGAACATATATAATGGTGTTTGATTTATGAAGAGAAAAAAGGGAATTTATTCTCAACCACCTCAATTTTCTCAGTAAGTACCATATGAAATCATGTACCTTTCAGAAAGAAGGAGGTATAAAAAACTCCAGAAATCAGGAAAATGGTTGAACAGCCTCTGTGGTAAATGTGATAATCAAGAAAAGGAAGAAAGTTCCATGTAGCATTGGGGCCCAAAATTCATAATGGGTATTGTATATAGTAATAACAATATTATTTTTAAGAATGACTTTGAATTAATAAGTTATTTTGACTTATAAATACCTAAACTGACTATAAAGGACATATGAAAAAATATGCTCTCTGTATTCAGAACTGACAAATAGTATGTATAGAATGATTTTACCTATACATATATGTATATATGTCTGTGTGTGTGTGTGTGTGTGTGTGTGTGTGTGTGTAATGGCAGCATCTATAGGTGTTAGAAAGGAAAAGCAAGTTTTACATAGTAGATTTGTAGTTTCATGTGCAATCATCTTTTTTATTGAACTATGTTATGGACATACTTGTTTTATTCTACAAACTAAAAATAAGATTTTTTTAAAAAGCTCATAATGAACCCAGTCAGTTGTGTGACTTCTGATTTTCAACAGTCTAGCAGTAGGAGAAGTAAAGAGTAAAGGACAATGTGTAGTTGAACTGGCCTAGTCAGCTCTAGAGACACTCTAAAGACAGAGGAAGAGAAAGCCTGAAGATCTCTATAAGGACTATGAAAATAAGGGTAAAGTAGAGGTAGAGAGGAAAGAATAGGAAATGGAAATGGAATGGAATTTCCAGAAATGGACATTTTAGTGTGCTAGATCAGAGAGATAAAACAGATATGGGTGAAACCATTTTATGAGTTGGCTATTCTTGGGAATCTGCTGATTGCTTATGGGTCTGTGTAGTTTCTAGACCTGACTTTTTCATCCCCTATGCCACAATCCTGCCCATTCCACAACTGATCAAACTACAATCATCACAGAAAGATGCTAAGCAAAATTATGAAATAGTTGAAGTATATGTTCAATTCTCTTCTCCTTTCTCCCTACTAGGTCAGCTTTTTACTCCCCCAACCCTTCCTTTCCTCATTCCTTCTCAAAACTAAGGCCTTGTGCTTCCAGAACCCTACTTTTTGATGGTCTAAGAAACTAATTTGTGCTAAAGTACTAATATCAAATATTTAGTCATTTAATTATTATGAAGGAGACAAACAACTTAGCATCCAGCCTAGCACACTTGCAGGTGCTAAATATATATTTGTTAAGTAATTAACTAAACATTGTCCTTTATCATTCTACAAAGTAATGGAAAAAATTGGGACAATATTTGAGCCTGGCTAGTAAGTATTTAAAAATCAGTACTGGAAATCCTCACTTTTCCCCCCTAAAAAATAGATATTTCAGCCTTGAAGAGTCAGTCTCAAACAGCTCTAAAAATCCCACTAACTTTGATTATCAACAAGTGTTGTCTCTTACTGAAATGTATACATTTCAGAGGTGTGCTAGTAAATATTTGATAACTGGTTCTCAAAAAATAAATATATATGTGTATGAATAATATATATAAAATACAATATATATACACATGCATTATATATGTGTATGTAATATGCATTTAATATATACACAACACATGAGTTTAATTTGCATTACTACTATTTCTACATTTTCTTCAGGCTGAACAATCAATAAAACAACAAATCTAGCTCTGATTTGTAGCATTTGCTGATTTCCAATTGTAAAATGCTCACATTGAAAAATATAGTAGTTGGAGAGACAATCTAAGCTGATTCCAGCACGCCACTGAACCACACCTACTTCACTGAAACACAATTGGAATTGTTTCCCCATTCAGGAAAATGGGGAAAGGTTCAGTTGTTAATATACAGTTTTTCCTTCTAGAAACTCCCCTGTCACCACCATCTATAAGTTACTATGCCCATGTAGTCTTTAAATAATGAAGAATGGAGCCACAGGCTATCCTATTCAAAAGCTCTGTAACCATTTTGAAGGTGACTTATGGGAGAAAATCAGCCCCAGTTATTAAACACACTAGTATAATACACCAAAGAAACAATTCTGCTCTTTTGAAAAAGAAAAAAAGCAGATTCAAGTTGTATTGAAGTTTTGCATAAGTTAATAAACATGGTTATGAACTAAAATGGCAGGTTTCCCTGAAAGTTAGAGTTAATGTAAGTGTTTTGAGAAGGTACTTGGCAAATCTCGAAACAGAGCAAAATGTTTTGCTCTGAATTCAATCAAAACCCAGAAGATCTTTTTCCCTTCATACCTTCTTCCCCCTAATTTTAACAGTGAACCAAGAAGTCTGATGTTGTAAGCTCAAGCATTATTTTCTAAAGCCTCTAATTTAAACCGTGGAGTTTTATTTTCTCTTAAGGAGCTTTGTGTCAGGGTAGACATGGTGTCACCCTTAATAGTACATTTGTAAAGAACATTTCAAAATGTGTCATTGGTTTTCCAGCTCTTTGTACTGTCCTCACACCAACAAAAACCTCCTTGGTTCCAGTGGGATTTTTGCCTGTATAAAGACTACAGGATCCAATCTTCTTTTATTTGGGTATGAACTCAACTGCTATCCAAACTGAACAGACTCACTTTTCAATTCACTTGTTTTGGCCATCGGACAAGATGACTTTTCTTCCTCATTCCCACTTCTCTTGCTTCTTTCGAAACTAACTAATCAAAACTTATATAATTTATAATTCCTTTCCACAAACTAATCTCACCTGGCCCTAGTTAACTTAAATAACATTCTTTTAGCATTCATTTCTTCCTCTTATTTCTGGTTCTAAATTGTGGAGTTGTCTTCTTTTTTTCCTAGTTTGTTTTGTTTCTGTGGTTATGTAGCCTTATTTATTTTGTTGCTGCTTGTATTTTACAAGATCATAAATTCCTCAATAGCATTTGTATGCCTTCCTTTTATCTCCCTATACTTAATAAAGATAACTAAAATGCTGACTTTTCTATATAACTTGCTTGTTTGCATTTAACTACTTTATATCCTCACATCAACCCTGAAGGTAGTCCCATTTTACAAAGGAGGGAAATGAGGTTCAGAGCTATGGACTTGCCTAGAAATAATGTCTGTCCTTCATTCTCCAAGAAGACCATGACATTAAGGACATGATGGTATGACAAGCAAGGCTAACAGGGTTAAGTAACTTGTCCAAGGTCACACAGCTAATAAGTGTCAGAGGTTGGAGTCGAACTCTGATCCTCCTGATTACTCCTCTGTGCTCTATCCACTGCACCATACACAGCTAGTAGTATCTAAGTAGGCTTTGAACCCAGATCTCCCTGACTTCAACCAACTGCTTCCGTTTGCTTCTTTGCTATGCACACTATAATAGGGTTTGGGCTGTCTAGTCTAGAAATTCTAAAACATTTCCATATATTTCCATATAAATGATTGTGAATAAACAGGAAAAAAAATTCTTTCTAGAAACAGAATCCTTTCAGATTAGGAAGATCTTGACTGCATTTCCTGATTGAACCTTCACCAATCTTCTTTCTGTTTCTTTATTTTCCAAGCAAATAGGTGAGGCAGTGTAGAAAGTGCCAGACTTGAGTTCAAATTTGGTCTGTTGTATGACCCTGAGCAAATTACTTAACCCTGTTTGCCTCAATTTCCTCATTTATAAAGTGTTATGGAGAAGGAAATGGCAAACTACTTCGGTATCTTGGCCAAGAAAATCCCAAATGGGGTCAGAGAGAGTTGGACACTTCTGAGCATCAACAATAAACCAACATTACCTATCATCTTCAATGGCATACACAATTTTTTTTTTTACCCTATTGCCTAACTGACTCTTTTTTCTCTTTTCACAGAATAGTGGCTAAAGCCTCAAAGAACCTCATGTCCACCCAAAGTTTAGGAATTGTGTTTGGGCCCACACTTCTGAGAGCTGAAAATGAGTCTGGGAATATGGCAGTCCACATGGTGTATCAAAACCAAATAGCAGAACTCATGCTAAGTGAGTACAATAAGATCTTCAGCTCTAAAGAAGACTGACAGACAAGGCACATTATTGAAAATGTTCACATCTGTCTTGATGCCTAATATTTTTACATTTCTGTAAACATATTTCTGAAATATTTTTTTTCTTTCAAGTGACAGATGCCTCATTTTGTGAAAACTTAATGATGATTTCATGTTTAAGTTCCAAACATTAGAATAAAATAATTGACAATATTTGCCTATATGTGTTCAACATTAACCCTTTGAATACTATGCCACAGCACTTCTAGGACCATGATGTAAATATCTAAAGAGTTTTAGAAATATAGGGAATATAACATATTCATGTTCCATGTAACACTGATTCTAGGTTCTCTATGTATATTTAGTTCATATTCATGCACTCTCATGTGTATATGTATATATAATAACTATAATTGTACCCAGGTAGTCAAAAGGTGATACAAAAGCAGAGTTTAATACATTATAAAAAGTTTTTTTAAAAAGAGATCCAGATTTAAAATTAAAACAGGTATTTTTTCTTTATGAATTTTTTTTGCTTGTGGGTAGTTTAGCTATTCTCTGAGCTATACAATACAAGTTTAAAAAGAATATTGAAAGTTGTGGGGTTTTTTTGAAGAAAAATGACAGTTCAAAACATTTTCCATTGGATATATTTTTTAAAAAATACTATTTCCTATCCCCCAAATCCACCATCCTATAAATTAGAAATAAAATTAGAGTTTCACTATTTTGTTCTTAATATCATATGAGGATTGCATGGCTGCTCATTTTTAATGTTAACATCCATTTTGATTCTTCATCATACTCTACATCTTCCTCTTCCCTGGCTCTGTCATGTTCTGTAGAATTTTTATTATGCTCCTGAGGATGCTTTATTGGTGAATTACATTAAATTCATCTAGAAAGAACTTAAAAAAAAGAAGCTTTTTCATATGCCCTTAGGATTTCTTGGCTAGACTTGAATCAGTTTATGCATTTGATGGTTAGTTTCAGTTGTCATGGGTAAACAAAAGGGTAACTGTCTAGAATATATCAAATATTGTTTTATTTTGAAAAATATGTTTCTGGCTATACATATCCCATATCCTGTTTTGTGAAAGTATTCTGCTGATAAAAATGTAGACTTATGTTTGACAGCTTTTTAATCAAGTTCAAACAGAATAAATAAAACTAATCCAGTGTGGTAACAAGTCAGTCTGGTTATCGATTTGTTCATAAAATGAAAAATAAGGCATGTAAATAATATGTGTGAAGCTGAGATCCAAGAGCAAACATTTAAAGCAATTGAGGACTCATAGACATTGAGTGGATATATAGATGTGCTGAATGACACACAGAGATTTCTGAACAGGCAGATATCATGGATGTTCCCCAGCATACATCCTACTGACTCTGGAATGGAAAGGGACCTTTCAATCTACTCCTACCTATCTGTATGAAGAGAAACACAGCAAAGTTATGCCTCCTTTTATTATTCTTCACAGATACTGTTTTTTGGGGGTGGGTTTTTGGAGGGTTTTTTTTTTTACAAAATGAAGGTTTGTAGTAATCTACTTGCATCATTTTCTTAATAGCATGTGTTCATATCATGTCTTTATGTTACATTTTGGAAATTCTCACAATATTTCAAACTTTTTCATTATTATCATATCTGTTATGGTGATCTGTGATCAGTGATCTTTGATGTTACATGATTTTAATATTGTGGGGTGCTATGAACAACCCCCATATAAGATAGTAAGTTTAATAGATAAATATAGTGTGTGTTCTGACTGCTCTACCAACCTGCCATTTACTCATCTCTCTCTCCCTCTCCTCAAGTCTTCCTATTCCCTGAGATACAATAATATTGAAATTAGGCTAAGTGAAAGGAAGAGTTAGCTAATCAGGCATACTTCAATGTTGTCTTATTTTAGGAAATTGCCACAGTCACCCCAACTTTAGGGAACCACCATCTTAAGCAATCAGCAGTGATCAATATGGAGGCAAAACCCTCCACCAGCAAAAAGGTCAAAACTTGTCAGCACATGTTAGGAATGAAGTATTTGTAATTAAGATGTGCATTCTTTTTAGACATAATATTATTGCACACTTCATAGACTACAGTAAACATCACTTTTATATGCATTGGGAAACAAAAAAATTCATATGATTTGCTTTATTGCAATACTTGCTTTATTATGATATCCTAGAATTGAATTGGCAATATCTCAGAGGTACGCTTGTATTATTGTGTGTGCTCTTGTCTAGGAAGAGACTTCTAGCAGGATCAAAATAGTACAGAGGTATGAAAGAGGTAGATACACACCGCAGGGGTCAAGTGAAGTTGTAAAGAAAAAAGTCACATGTTTTAAAATTACAGTAATCACTAGAAGAAAAGATATCTATACTACTAGATAGAGAGCTAACCTTAGAGTACAAAATACTTATGATATCATTAAGCTTTTGTTTTTGTTCTTGTTTCAATTGATTTAGCATTTTTTTCAACAATTCCCAGAAACACAATTTCCCTGAGCCTCATTAGTGTCCAAAGACCAAGAGCAATTCAAATGACAAGTCAACTCTTTAGAAAGGATTTAAATCTGAAGGTATAAATTGTAGAGTCTAAAGAGTAAAAATAGAATCCCCCCCCCAATCTTTTCACCAACATCTTTCCTTCAAATTGGACAAATTTTCCTTCTACATACAACAAGACCAAGTAGTCTCTATAGGAGATGATCCTCAGTTCCAATTTGTCCAAGCTTCATAGAGAAGAGATGAGTGGATTTTTCCCTACTATACATTGAAAGTCTGAAACTATATAGCAATATGATAAAAATCATCACCTAATTCTGTATCATTGAAAGCTATGTGACAGGACTTGCTAACAATCTGAAAAACAAAGATTCCAATTAAGAAAATTTGAAAATCTGTTAGAATACAATCACTTGCCACGGGTCCTGTTCTTTCAGCTTAATGCAATGAGATGTTGACCTATACTTCCTTTAAATGTGTTTTTTTTTTAATATAGTGTGACTACACTATATGAAAAAGCATTATGCAATTGGTACTTCCATTTCCTTTCCTTTCACTGTATTCTAACCCTCTAAAATCTGACTTCTCTACTCATCATTCAATTGATCCATTGGTAACTCCAGCTACTAATGATCTCTTAATTGCATATATAATTTTTTTAATTTTTAATTTATGGAATAAATTCCCCTTCTCTCTATTCATACAACCAAAACCAGAGTTCAGACTAATTACCCTTTATTTGAACTGGTCTCCTTGATGCTTCATCCTCTACTCAGCTGCCAAGGCCATGTTTCTAAAGAATAAGTCTGCTCATGTAGTTCCCCAACTCAATGAACACCAATGCCTACCACTTACCTGGAGGATAAATTATTGTTTTCTATCTGACATGTTAAGTTTTTCTAAAAGTCCCCTTCCTGTTTCCCAGTCCTTATACCCTCTTTGCCTCCACACATTGTATGATAAAGCTACACTGGCCTAGTCAGAATTCCTTGAACCTTATAATCCATCTTCCTTCACATACCTTGGCACTGGTGACCCCTCATTCATGGAATATTCTTATCCTCACTTCTTAGTTTCCTGGCTTCTTTCAAAACTCAACTCAAACGAAACTATCAAAGGTCTCACTGTATTTCCACATCCTAATGCTTTCCCCTTTTACCTTGAGGGCCTGGCATATAATAGATGTCCAATAAATATTTATTGACTCACTAATTTACTCTGTATCTTTTGTATCCCTGTTTATTTCATGTTGTCTACCTCATAGAATGTTTATTCATCCAGGACTGAGTGATGGTGTTTTTATCTTTCTTTGTATCTACCTGATACCTAGTGTTTGCTGATTGACTGGCCTCTTTCACAAAGCCTGTATAGGAAACATGGGGGGGAGTAGTTAGAAAATCAACCTCACAGGGTTCAAGTTTTGCCTCTGACCTTTAATGACTGTGTGACTCTGAGCAAATCACTGAACTTATCACTGCCCCTTAGCAGGGGTTTTCAACCCTTTAAGACTATATATTGAAAACTTGGTACTGATCCACAGGTGTTAAAAGGGTTCCAGAAAAATGGAATAAAAAACAAAATGTCCAGAGAGCAAATCATTTCAAATATTTAAGATTATTGCCAAGAAAGGGTAAGAGGAAATGCCTTTTGAATCCCTGTTTTGATATTTAACAATTATATTAAATTGAAATTAAGATATATATATATATAATACATACATGTATATACACATATCAGTTGTCTCATCTACCTCTATTCAAGTTCCCTAACTACCAGTATTGAAGTACAAAAAATGTCACACCATCAATATTTCTAAATGTTTTTTATCTAGCCTAATAATCACCATACTCAAATATCAAATACATATTTTTGAAGATAAGACTACTGCTCAAATGTATTCTGTGCCCAGAACATTGCAGGCCCCTAATAAGAGAAATTATCGGATCATGAATTTTAGAGCATTTATAAATCACTTGACTCAATACCTTCATTTTCTAAATAAAAACCTGAGGTCTAAGCTATAGGTAACAGAGCCAGGACTTGAATTTGAGACTTCTGAGTCCAAATTGAATTCTCTGGCATGATGGTAAGAATAGAAATCTGATATTTCTACTTAATGCCTATGTGAACTTCTCTGAATTTCAATTTCTTCACCTAGAAAATGGGAAGCTTAAATTAGATAACATTATAATCTGATTTCTTCCAGTTCTAAATCTATAGCCTAATCACCACCATGCTCAAATAAGGAACCTATCTAAACCTTTTTCTCATCTTATTATTTTATATGTATAATACTATCATCTAGTAATACTGATAGGTCAGAGATTATATCTTTAGCATACAAAAGTATATCAATTCTACTGTAAATTTTTATTGAATTGTTTTTGATTTCCTACCCACTCTGCCTACCCTAAACACTTTCTTCTCCCCTCCCAAAAAAATTTCATAGCCCTCAGAGTTACCTAGGAAAATCATTTTAAAAGCAACTTTCATTAACAAGTGAAACAATATTGGCAAAATTTTCTCAAAGAAATAAAAAATCATGATTTAAAACTAAGAGTCATTAAGCCTAGAGTCAGGAAGAGCTGTTTAAATTCAAATCTGGTCTTAGATTCTTAGTAGCTATATGACCCAAGGCAAGTCACTTAACTACTTGCCTCACTTTCTTCATCTTTAAAATGAGCTAGAGAAGGCCATGGCAGATCACTTTGGTATATCTCTGCCAAGAAAATCCCAAATGGGATCACAAAGAATCAGACACAACTGCATAACACAAAAATATTGAAAAAGGTACAGTGATACTTGAATAGCAATGCATTTAGAGTATCATTCCTAAAGTTAGGAAGACCTGAAAAGAAATCTAGCCTCAGACATTTACTATTTGTGTGACTCTGGGAATATCACTAAACCTCTATTTACCTCAGTTTCCTCTACTATGAAATGAAAATAATGATAGTAACTACTTCACAGGGCTATTGTGAAGATCAAATAAGATATGTTTAAAATCTTTGGCACACACCCATCACATAATAGGTGTTCTCTTGCTGCTGATTCTCTTGCCTCCCCTTCTTTTTATTTGTCCAAGTGCTTTATAATCATTACATTTAAAATTCTTGTGAGTATTGGAGTGGATATATCAAAAATGTTTTGCCTGCATTGGATTTTTTTTAATCCTAGTTTTGGTGGAGTCTGTCCTATGTTATATCATGTTATCTTGCATTGGATCATATTTGTCAGTGTCCCGTTAACATCCATCATATCATTCTGTCTAATATTGTATTGAAATTAAATCTGGCACTTTAGGGGTCCTGTGCAAGATGAAAAAATGGGTCCCCAGCAGTCTCCCTCTTAAATATAATTGAAAAAGAGGCAGGCATCAGGGCATGCTGTGCCTCATGCTGCCAAAGAGTGATCCTGAATCATTCAAATGATGAGAATACAGTGAACATCTCATACAAAAAGATGACAATTTTCTCTACCCGCTATGTCAAAATGAAAATTTCTAGCTGTCTTGGTGAGAAATTTGGCATCAGGATAGAGAGAAATATACCCTAAGTAGATATATACACATACACATACCTTATATAAGTTTATCCAGTTTTTTCCTGCTAATGGTTTATGCTTAAAATCAAGCACACATACACTCAGTGCCATTCCTTTAAGAAATCTATCATATTTTCTATGAATACTACTCACTGAATTGGGGCAGGATTAAGAAAGAGAAACTGTACTATGTACACAGTAGTCATTCAACTTCTAGCTATTACATGAACAATTCAGAACCAGCATCAAGAAAACAACACCACATTTATGACTTGGCAATAGGTTTGTCCATTGGTGATGTCTACTTTTAAGATACAACATTTAAATTACAGCATAAAATTGTGGATAGAGCACAAGACTTGAAGTTGGCAGAAAACTGAGTTAGAATTATGGACCTGAGACTTATCAGCTATGAGGCATCTAGGTAGATGATGGATAAACCCTGGGATTGGAGTCAGGAAGACAAGTTCAAATCTGCCTACAGACACTTACTAGCTGTGCAACCCTGGGAAAGTCACTTAACTGCTTTAGTTAATCGGCTTTAGTTTCCTCAACTGTAAAGTGTAGGTAAAAAATAGCACCTGCTTCTCAGGGTTGTTGTGAAGATCAAATGAGATTATATTTGGAAAAGTTTTTAGCCTAATAGTGGGTGCTTAAAATTTTTGCTTCTTTGCTTGCTATCTATAAACAAGTTCCTTAAGCTCTCCAAACCTCATCTGTAAAATGGAATAACACACACACACACACACACACACACACACACACACACACAATACATACACATAGAGGGTTGTTGTAGCAAAAGAAAGTCACTTTGCTAACCTTAAAATCCTATAGAAATGTGAGTTGTTACTACTGTTGATGATGCTTCTATGACAATGTCAATGAATTTCCCCTCCATCAGTATTAGTTATAAACTTCTACTAGAGGAATTCTTGACTATGTTCCCTTACAAACTCTCTGTAAGCTTGTATTCACTACATTTGAGTCCTTCCAATAGGTTAAACAACATTATGTGAGTACCAGAATAGCACTCAGAGTGTCTGTCCTTCAGTGTTCTTTCTGGCTACTGGAACAGTTGGCCATTTTTTTCCAGTCATACATTCCTGGATGATCTATGTGAATTCCTTTCCTTTTTATAAGCCATCACTAGTAATCTGGTAAATCTTATTTATCAATCACCTTATAACCCAGCATTGATTATAACTTTCTGCCATATGTTAGACTCTGTGCTTAGATGTTGAGAATACAGAGATTTAAAAAAAAAAAAAGCATTGCCTACCCGTGTGGAGTTTACCTTCTATTAGGAGAGAGAATATGAACATGTCTACGTACATAGAAAACAAATAAATAAAATTTGTTAAGCATAAGTTAGTTATAACCCAGCATGTCCCTCTATTACTTATTGATCAACCTGAGGCTTTTTGATTTTTTGAAATTTATGATGTTCCATGATTCTCAATCATATAACTATTACTTAATCACAATATATTTATGGTGATTCAATAAATCAATTCAGAGTATCTTGAACTCAAAGTCAGAGGACTAGGGTTGGAATCTTAAAACCTAAATTGACACAAACCAATTCTTTCTATATACTACTAGAACCAAATGGTTTCCTTAAACTCAGGTAAAAAAAAAAAAACTTTTTGTGTAGTGGTTCCGAGATGCAGACTGGTAGAGTAGAATTTAAAATGGATCTAGAGTCAAAAGGCCTGAGTCTGAATTCAGTTTCCAGTACTGGGTAACTATTTGCCACTGTCAAGTCATTTCATCTCTGTGGGTCTCTGTTTCATTATCTTTAATATGAAGATAATCATACTTGAGTCATGAGGTTGTGGTCCATAAGCATTTTTTAATCCTCAAAATGCTACAAAAATATGACTTCTCATCATTATCCATAACAGCATCAGAGAGGCAGTCTTTCATTCAAGGTCCTTAGGGGTGCTTTTCTTGCCCCTGCTTTCATATTCCCAGCAATGGTCACCTTCCCCTCAAAGGTTCCCTTTTATCTACTCTTTATATATCTACTAGGTAGTTATTAATTTACATTTAAACTCTTCCTTGAAGACAGGTACTATTTTCTTTCTCTGTACCCCTAATGATTAACCCAGTATGCTACTTAATAAATGGCTATTTCAATTATTGATTGAGTTATTACAAATATGGAGTTAACTTTATAGATTAATGATGTCAGAATGTTTCAATACCTCAGGAATTAATGATTCCATTTGTATGAATGTTCTTTCCACTGACAAAGTGAGTACCTTACTCTCCATACCTTAGGATAACAGTCTTTTGAGCTTAGCTAATTCATAATTTTTAACCAATCTTTTGATGAGCTTCTATTACCTGAATTATAACTCAGTAATATTCACAAATCCACAGTCCATTGCAGTGTCTATACCTAATAATATTTATCCCTCATTCACAAAGAAGACCACAACATCAGGGAGGTGATGCCATGACAATCTCATGAATTGGATTTCAGTGAGGGGAATGCTGTGCTAATTCATCCACCTCACATTCTCCTCCAGAGCCACCTGGGTCCAGTGGCCAAATAAGAATCAGGACCACTGGAGATGATCTCTGATGCGAGGCAATCAGAGTTAAGTTAAGTAACTTGCCCAAGGTCACACAGCTAGTTAGTGTTAAATATCTGAGGCCAGATTCAAACTTCAGTCCTGACTCCAAGACCAATGCTCTATCTACTGGACCACCTAGCTGCCCTATCTATATCTGATGCCCCTACAATGAATACTCTTTTAGAAGAGCTTTTGAAAATTCAATTCAATCCAACAATAATTTATTTACTATCTTCCATATACCAGTCGCTGTGCAAAATCCTAGGCACACAAATTCAAAAGTGGAAATAATTTCTGCTATCAAGGAGCATGCATACTGCTCAAATCAGTGTGAGAAGGAGAACTTCAGAGGAAACCTTTAGTGAAATCAAATCATATTAGTAATACTAATAATGAAGTTAGCTAAATTTCCCTTCATAGTTTGCAAGACATTTTATATACATTATGCCATTTGATTATCATAAAAACTCCATGAAGTAAGGCAGTATAGACATTATTTCCTCCATGGAATTAAAAGATTTTTAAAGCTGAGGACTTTAGAAATATGTAACTGAAGACCCTCACTTTACAGATAAAGAAACTGAGACTCAGGCAGATGAAGCCATTTATTCAAGATCAGTTAGTAAGTCACAGAGTAGAGATTAAGTGTATTTTGACCAATCAATGGCAAGATCTAAAACTGGTAAAATAAAACATAGGAATCAAAGTGGACCTTTGTTCTCAATCAACATTTAAGAGTATTTGGCCAGAAGGTTTTTTACAGATTTCTGGGTTTTTTTTCAAAGAATGAATTTCTGCTCACCACTGACATCTCCTTTATTACATATATTATACATTCATACCATCCAGTGTACATAAAGACACGTTGATTTTCTATACCCTTTGGTGATATTTCACATAGTCAAAAATCCCTCTTCGTTTTGTCATCCTGCTCCTTTCTCTAACCTATATTCTGCCAATGGGATTTCCTTCAGTTCCTACCCCTTGGTGAGTATTTCTCCCCAGCAGACAACATCTGTTTTCATCACCATTTTACTGCTTTGCCGTGACATCCTCTGTGTGTCAAAGCCCAGCATCCCTCCTAGAAAGGAAGAGAACAAGGAGATCCAATAAGACTCTGATTGCCTCTGGAGGAAACGAGGTAGGGGCCCAGGGACAGCTTAATGAGGTAAAGGGAGCTGATTCCTAACGGGAAAATGTTTTCCAGGGCCAGGATGGGTCCTTTCCTTCAGCAAATCCAGGTGAATGGGAGCTTTTAAGTAAGAAAAGTACAATTGCAACCAAACCAGTTGGAGCTCCTCCTTTTCTCAAGCTATCAGTTTTGAGGTCACAGTTACCAAAACTGGAAACTCAAAAATGACTTCAAAAAGGCAAACGCTAACTAGATTTCACACTGGATTTCATTTTACTTGGCATTACAGAAAGAATGCAGGTATTAAATAGTCTGGTTTCCTGTATACAATAAGGTTAATTAATAGTGAGGGATGGAAAATCAGTGTAGACATAACTCTTTTCGACAGGTATCAAAAATAATCCCCTGATCCCTACGGACCCCAGCTGCAGAGAAAAAAGAGCAATATAAAAGATTCTTTTAAGAGCAAAATTTCCAAACATTCTCCAGGTGTCCCCAACACAGTTAAATAGACTGGGGGTCCCTGTGGCCCACTGTTGGCTGGCAAGTTTCCTTACCCACCTAAAAAGAACCAGCACACTGAGGAAGAATTTGGAGATACATATAAAGCTCTCTGTACAATGGGGCTGGGGCCAGAATTGCAAACGGAGACAGACAGGAGAACAAAAAGAGGACTAGATTGGGTTCTGAATGGGACTTCCCTAAGCTCCTTATCAATAAGGTTAATAAGGGTCTATGCAATTTGCTGATCACTGTGATGCAACAACTGGGACCCAGCTCCAAAGAGCTGTCTCGGCACTAGCTTTTAGTCCTTTTCATGACCAATCACATTAAAGTCCCTTTCCTTGCACCCTGGAGAATCAACTCTGGTTCATAAGATTGGCCTCTGTGAAATCTCTGCTCTGCTATTACACTCCTACCTGCCCTAGTTAAGCAGATTAATGGTTATTTCCTAGAATTTGATCCATGGGTGCCTTTGTAATTGAAGCTGTAGCGCTCAGATATTTCTAAAAAATGTATTTCTGAAAAATACATTCCTTTTTTCTCTGGTTTAATTTTGTTATCCTCAATCATATGCATGATAGGGAAAAAAAATCCCAAACTTCTATCTCTTCTATAAAATACATGTCATATCAAAAAGGTGACAAGAGGGGGGAAAAGTAATTAGTGAGTTCACAGAGTTCAGTAGAAAAGTTAAAATGGAGTAACACATTACTTTTTATGTTAAGATTTCACAAGACAAATCTTGCCTGTGTTTTAATTGCATGTGACCCTGGCAGTCCCACTCTGAAATGAAGTGCCGTAAAATTAAAGATGACAGACGCTCAAAACAAGTCTTGTGATCTTGATTAAACTACAAAGACCACACTTTCTCTCTGCTGCAACTCAGATATGATGGGCTGTTTTATTTGGGGAATTGCTTCATTAATGCTTTCTTTGACTAGACATGTTTATTATAAAAAATACAGAATATAGTGATATCTTGCATAACTAAATATGTGTAAAAAGGCAAGTTAAAAATTAGGAATCTTTAAATAACCCTAAGACCTAATGATATTCTAAATGCCCACAATCTTTAATACATTATATAGGCATTTTTGATTTATATATTACCTATTCCAAGGAGTCCAAGGAAGCAAGCCAATTATTCTGTCAGTAGCACCTAACAGGCATTTAAAGTTTCCCAGACTAGCAAAAATTGGGGGGGGGGGTCAGGAGGAGAGGAATAAAAAAGAAAGAAAACTAACCTTTACCCTGGAAAAGTCCTTCAGGGGAAAAAAATACAGTTTGGAAGTTTTACATTTCAGAAATTCTGCCTGAGTCACCAGAGATGTGTTATGAACTGAAACTTGATTTGCCAGTATTGTTGGCCTAATGTAACAGTGCATGGATGCTCTAAAACCCTGCACTTGCATTCCCAGATGGATGGAAATATTACAAAATACATGTTCCAGTTTTATTCAAATCATAAAAGAACCCACCCTTAAAGAGCAATTCCTCATAGTCCCTTAAATTCTATAATTCTGATTTTGCTAGACCAATCCCATAAGCACAAAGTCAATATCCTCTCTTTGATAAAAATAATCTGAAGATTTCTGTCTTTGAGAGACAATTCATTTGATTGCATCATTTGGAGCAACAGGATATTTCTGAGGTCAACCAATTAACAAACCTTTATGAAACACCTACTATGTACCTGTAAAAGGAACTGGTCACACATATGAAATAATTTCTGCCCTCAAGGAATTTTCATTCTCTCAGAAGAGATCTATGTGCAACCAAGTAAATAGAAAATATAATACAAGGTAATTTCAAGAGAGGATAGTTGGAGGAATCCAGAAGGATCTCAAATTGGAAGTGCATTTTTGAACTGAGTTTTTAAGAAGACTAGGAGTTCAAAAATGTGGAATGAGGCAGGAGTAAACAATTCAGTGATTTAGTCATCCATATTGGAGGCTAAATCTTGCTTTTCCATTACCCCTGTATGTGTCATTAAGCCAAATCACTTCACCTCTCAATTTGTCTCTATAACATTATCAGCCCAATATAAATTTCAGGATGAGGGTTGGGTAAAAGAGCTTAAGTACAACCCTCTGAAGAGAGTCAAAAGTAATTCAAAAATAAAATAATGTTATTTGCATTCATATTCTTGCACTACCAAAATTCTGAAGGAATTATGAGACCCTTTTTCGATATAATCTGATAATCACTGGTTCTTTCTAAGCTTCTATAGACATTAGATATATTTTCCTATAGAAAACCAAAACATATGGATTTAAATGAAAAAATTATTGACTGTTAGATTTTTTTTCTTTTCAATTACCCAAATCTTGCTGTTTGTTGAGAAAGTATTCCTGGTTATTGCCTAAGATTCTGGGAATCAAAAAAATACAATAATTTGGTCATGAGAATCTAAGAGTCAGAAGAGGCTTCAATGACTATCCAGTGCAAACCTTACGTGATGTTAAAAAAAAGTTTGAGAGACATAGTATCTAGGTAATTATTTAACCTATCAAGCCAGTAGCAATTAATAAAAGTTATCAATGAATGCCAAAGACCTCTCATGGAACCCACTCAATGTTTATGCCCTTGTTAGAGTGAGAGTTCCTGAGGGAGGTTATCAACTCTGATTGGCTAATAAGAAGACTGGAATCCACTAATTCACCCAAACTAGTTTTCCCAGTTAGGGGATATCTGACAAGGTTTCAAGTCTTCATCAGTCCTGTATTTCAAAGGCTCACTGAATAGCCTACAGAGGTTGATTTCTGAATGAAGTAGAAAAGAGAGAAATAGTCCTAATTCAATAATTTGTTATTAATAAAAGAAATAAACATTTTTTTTCACTGACTTCACCACAATTCCCCTTTCAAGAATCCTGAACAATGGTCAGAACCTCAACCAAAAGTCACTAAACTATGCATGCCCTTGTATTCAGAGATGCTACCAAGTCTATGCTAAAAGGAGATATAGGATGGACAGAAGGGACCCATATTGACAATAATATTTATAGCAATACATTTTGTAGTAGCAAAAAATTTGAAACAAAACAACTGTTATGGCTAATAAAACGGAATGGCTAAACAAATTGTGGTGTATTAATGTAATAGGACATCGTGGCACAACAACAAATGATAGATGGCAGAGTCAGAAAAACATGGAACAACCTGTAACTGGTGTATAGTGAAATGAGCAAGACTTAGAGAACAATTTACCCCAATGCCCCAAAAATTAAAAGAAAGAGAAAAAACTGAAAAACCTTAGAGCTTTAGACTTCAATAGGATAACAATGAAACCCAATATCTATAAAAAGATAATGAACTTGAGCTATAGAATGAGTTATGCATTTCCTGACACAGTTTATGGGCTGGTGTGTTATTTGTATTGCTGATTAGTTACACAGGAGGTCTTCTATTTGGGGAAGAGGAAAAAATGATGGTTCATTCATTCAGGAAACATTTTTGAAGCATCTACTATGTTCCAGACTAAGTGCTAGGGATACAAAAAGAGGTAAAAGTCAGTCTTTATCTTCAAGAAGCTTAGGAGACACTATGAAAATAAATATAAACAAAGTAAGCCATATATTATATATATATATATATGATAAATAGGAAATAATTAAAAGAGCATAATCACTGAAAATAAGAAGGGTTGGAAGGTAGCATTTTACTTGGAACTAAAAGAAATCCAGGGAGGTCAATAGTCAGGAATAGAGGAGAAAAAGCATTCTAAGAATGGGGGGGACAGACATAGAAAATAATGGAAGTCAAGAGAAATAGAGTGTCTTGTACAAGAGGCCACTGTCACTGGATTAAAGAATATTTGTTAGTGAGTAAGGTATAATAAGACTGGAAAGGTAGAAGGAGGTTGAGTTATAAAGAAATCTCAATGCTAAACAGAGCCTGTTCCTGGGATTCAGGGTAGGGGACAGAGAAAGCCACATGGTCAGAGCTACATTTTCAGATGGTGGTAGTAGATTAGCAGATACAAATCTATAAGAAAGGAAAAAAAGCTAAGATTAAACAGTTTTTAATTCATAGAAGAAATAAAAATGATTATACAAATATATAAATCAGTTTTATCCCTGTCCTGTTAAATTTCAAATCATATATGTGTATATATGTGTGTATGTACATATTTATTCTTGCATAAATATACTTCCTAAAATACAAACTATCAATAACAGAAGTTCACTATTTCTTATAGAAGCTCATTTTTTTTTTCTTTTTTAGAATGTGAAATAGGACTATGGACAGAGCAAAGAACTCCAAAAACCTCCATTGGGCTGCCAAGTTAGATATCTCCTCTTGGCCCACAGTTCGTAATTTTTTGGACTTAACTCCATCATACCCTGATTCCAATGTATGTTTATTGACTAAGTTCATATGCAAAATAATCTTTAAAAAATCAAATATTGACCATGAAATACTCTATCAGAGCTATGGAAAGGGGATAAATTTATGACCAAGCAGAATTAGAACACATTACAAACTGATTCTGACTATATTAAAAAAGGTTTTACACTAATAAAATCATTGCTGCTAAAATTAGAAGGAAAGCAGAAATCTGGGAAACAATCTTCACAACTAGGAGTTCTGATAAAGGTCTCATTTCTAAAATAGAGAGAATTGCATCAAATTTATAAGGTCATAAGTCATTCCCCAATTGATAAATGGTCAAAGGATATGAACAGACAGTTTTCAAAAGAAGAAATTAAAGCTATATATAATCATATGAAAAAATGCTCTAAACCATTATTGATTAGAGAAATGCAAATTAAAACAACAATGAGGTATCATCTCACACCTATTAGATTTACCAAGAGGAGAAAAAGGGGAAATGATAAATGTTGGAGAGATTGTGGGGAAGTGGGACATTGATGCATTGCTGGTAGAGTTGTGAATGGATCCAACCATTCTGGAGAGCAATATGGAACTATGCCCAAAGAGCAATAAAATTGTGCATACCCTTTAACCCCGCAATTCCAATTCCAAGTCCATATCCAGAAGAAATTGTGTAAAAAGGGAAAAGTCCTACATGTTCCAAAACATTCATAGCAGCTCTTTTTGCAGTGGCAAAGAACTGGAAATAGAGGGGATGTCTAACAGTTGGGGAATTGCTAAACAAGTTATGGTACATGAATACCTTGGAAGCATGGAATGCTTATGGGAATCTGATGCTGAGTAAAGGAAGTAAAACCAAGAGAACAATGTACACAGTAACAACAAACAACAACATTGTGAGACGAACAACCTTGATGGGAGCAGCTCCTCTCAGCAAACAAGAAAGCTAGGACAACTGTATTTCACTGGTTCTGGACTATATTATCCCCATTCAGAGGAAGAAAAACAAAACAAAGCAAAACACACACATAGACACAAACAACCCTTCTGAATATGATGAACAATTTTTCAAAATTATCTCTTATGTATCTCTTTCCCTTAATCCTAATACCTCATACCAAAAATTTCTAATTTGTAAATACGTTTATTAAAACACACACACACACACACACACACACACACACACATACACAAGGCTAACCTGACTTTGCTGCTGAGGGGAGGTGGCAGGAAGGAAATTTTGTAACTTAAAAATATACATGTGCCTATGGGTGAAAATAAATAAATTTTAAAAATAAAAAAATCAAATATCACTAAGTGTGTTGAAGTAGTTAAAAACAAATAATAAAAAACCTGATAGGTGAGTCACCTGACTTCTAGACCCAGCTCTTTCATTAATTATTAGTATAATCTCAGGCAATCAGTTCAATTTTCTTAATTTTCTCATTTATAGAATAAGAGCATTATATTGCATTATTCCAACAATAGAATTCAACTAACATTTATTAGTTAAGAGGAAGTTTTACTCAGTGAATAGAGTTCATCTCAGTGGCAGAACATCTTTTTTCAAATCTTACCTCTCTCTGGCTGACAGACTTTAACTCTCAGTCCCCTAGATAGTTTTCTTGGACCACAAACCTTCAGAGCAGGCAATTACAATTTAGTTCCAAATCTCAGTTGCTAGAGGGAGTTTTCTAACTTGGAGCTCCTTGGTCCAATGAATCACAAGTTTGCTTTTTTAAAAAAAAAGTACAAGGTTCATAAATTCCATCTACATCTAAAGTCCTGTGCTTTTATTTTTTCTTTACTTTTTTTTTAGCAAATTAACAATACCTGGAATTTGAGTTAGTCGATTGGAGGAACAGTAGAGAGATCATCAGTCCTGGAGTCATGAAGACTCATCTCTTTCTGAGTTCAAATTGACCTCAGACTCTCAGCTCCATGAACCTAGGTAATTCACTTACTCCTGAATTCCTCAGTTTCCCCATCTGTAAAATGAACTAGAGGAGGAAATGGCAAACCATTCCTGAATCTTTGCCAAGAAAATCCCAAAAGGGGCCAAGAAGAGTAGGACCTGATTGAACAAGAGCAGTCACAGAATAAGTCTATCAGGTATTGCTAAATGTCTCCCTTCCTTCCTTTTTTTTGTTCTGTAATTAAGGCAAAATGTCTTTATTGAATCTAAATCTCTAGATGACAATATAGATTCCTTCATATATTATTAAATGCAAATTCCTTCATATATTAAACTATCATTTTCTAATGAAAACTAAGGAGTTCCATTTGATCAATCTGACATTTATGCAAGACTTTTAGCCAGAATGCCGGTCAGAAACCATGGAGCCATGACGATAATTCACTTTCTTGAGATGATCTGGATCTCTTAGGGCATGTTCTTTCTCATAATCCCTACTTCAGGCTCAATTTAGGGAATGATGAGAGATGTATGAGGTGGTGGGAGCAGGAAGTGAAATTCATTTGGTTTATTTCCCTCTAGGAGTAGATGCACTGAAATGAGCAAGGGATTTGGTATTAAAGGACCTGATTTACTGTCCAAGCTCTTCTACTTATTACATGTCTAAGCTACTATGTGGGCAAGATTTTTCACTTCTCTGGGCCTCAATTTACTCATCTATAAGCTATAATAATACTAACAATAGCCAGTATAAGGTTTACAAAGGACTTTATAGTTTAACTTATTTGATGGCCACAATTTTAGCTAAAATGTGTCTGAGGCAAGATGTGACTCATATCTTCCTCTTTTGCACTCATTCTACAGTATTGCCTGGCAATGAAAATAGCAATGAAATAGATGTTCTCTAGCTGTAAATTCTATGATCCTGGGAAGGTACAGTTAAATTCCAGGAAAAAAGTTTTTCAATAGGTTGATATAACTTGATTTTTTTTTTTGCAGGGGACTGGGGGGATGGGGATTGCATTTTTTTTCAGCTTAATGCAAATAGATATCTAGGGGTTAAAATAAAATCACATTTTGCCTATTTATAGGAAAAGGATGTTTAATGCTTAATATACAAATTAGATAGCAATCATGCAAAATATATCAAAGTTAGAGATGAAATGGAACATGGAGATTATCTAGGCTATTCCCCTCATTTTACAAATAAGAAATTTTGTCTTCTATGGGTACAAAATGACTTGCCCAAGATCACTTCAAATAGTATTAGTAGGGTTTTGAACCCAGATCTCCTAATTCAAAATTATTTTTAGTACTCTATACTGTCAATCAATACATATTTATTAAGGCTTATTATGTGCTAGACACAGAGTTAAGTGCTATGGATCAATTTTTTTAAAAAGACAATCCCTGTCCTCAAGGAGATTACACTCTGATCTTCCCGGCTTGATTTAAGTCTTCTAAAATCCCACTTTCTACAAGAAGCCTTTCCCAGTTCTTCTGAATTCTAGTGGTATTTCTCTGTTAATTATTTCCTATTTATCCTATACATAGCTTGCTTTTTATATATTTGATTGTAGGTTTCTCCTCTATAAGCACATTGAGAGCAAGGACTGTATTTTTTTTTTAATCTATGGTTTAGGTCATACTAGGTGCTTAATAAATTGTTTGTTGATTGCTTGATTACAATATAATGGGGGAAAAACACACAAAAAGAAATGGGGGGGGGGGAAGGAGGAAAAATGTCCAGGCAAGATATTCAATGCAGGGACAAGGCAGGTAAATCAATGAAGTCCCAAGGTAGTGAAACCAGGTGAGAAATTAAATGAGCTGAGCTGAGTTCCCTGGGACTTCATGGCTCCATCTTCCAATCAGAGGAGCAGAGGGTTACAATACAAGATGGAGTGCCAAATCTGATAGGGTCCTGCAAGATGATGAAGTTTGCTCAATAATTTTCTGGAACATGATACAGTTAGAGATGTAGAAGAACCAGGTAAGAAATGAAGAGCATTGGCTCAAGACACATTCTATGAATGTGCTTAGTTAAATCATTTTGTATTCATGGCTTATATTTACTACTAACTGCCATCTAAATGTTATGTGTATATATATATTATATATAAAATATAATTTCTTTGAATGATATTATATAGCCAATCTCCTAACAGAAGAGGATTCAGTTACAAATAGGAATGTTACTATTCAAGTTGAGCAATTGGCCAGTAATTTGGATATTTAACCAAAAGATTTGCTGCCAAATTAACAGGTCATACACACTGAACTGGCCATAGTTCCATGAATTTTCATGACTAGCTTCACAATGGCTCATTTGCATGTGTGAAATTCCGCTGGGAAGCTGGCTTTTGAACTGGCTAGTTGAGCCAAAGCACAAGTTGTGTAGTGAGCATTAGAAATGCCATCACATTAGGGAAATCGAAACCCAAATTCAACAAGTACTTTTGAAATACCTACTTATACACACACACACACACACACACACACACACACAGCATTATATGAGGCATAAGGATAAAAGGATAGAAAAAATAACACAGTCCTCAAGGAGCTTTCAGTCTAAAGGGGCTGTAACAAAGAGATAAAATAGGCATATGAATAAAATAGAATGTAATAAGGATAAAAGAGAGATCCAAAATTCCCTGAGGAAGAGGGAAAAGAAAGATCAGTTTTAGCTGGGAGGTTCAGGGAAGCATATACAAATCAATAAGTAAGAATTTATCCTGTCCACTAGATTACAGTCACTGTGGTGGGTGCTGGGAAGACAAAGACAAAAAATGAAACAGTTCTTGCCCTCAAGGAGTTTAAATTCTATAAGAGAAACAACCTGTTTAAATAATTACATAAGCAAATGCAAAATATATAAAGCAGATTTATTATTGACACATTAGAAGCTAGGGAAGGGCAACAGGAGAGGTTTAAATGTAGAAAGGGTTATATGATCTAGTCTTTGAAGCAAATTAAGAGGTTTAGGTGTGTAGGGTGTGCATTTTTGGCATAGGATATTGTCTGTAGAAAGGCTGTCTTGTGTGAGGAACAGCAAGAGTGGTTGAACCCTAGTTTGGAGAAAGGAGATTAAGATATAATAAGCCTGGGCTTGTATATAAGCATATAATTGAAGAGTAGCATCACTGCTGGGTTTAGGATTAAGGAGTCCTGTAATCTGGAAAATCCACAGAAAAATTTTTGGCTTGTCCTTCATATCAGAGGAGAACTCTAAATTTTTATCTTTTTCTTTAATGAGTATTGTAAAATTTCAGTTAAGTATTTGGTCATAAACTCTAGTGATGTCTGCTAGTCTTTGAGGATTGTTTGTGACTTCCTCAAAACTCCCCCAAATTTCCCATATCATTTTTCCTGTCAACCCTCAATATATTGGAAACTATTATGGGGAAAGTGGAAGTGGGGAAAGGATGACTACTGACAGCCAGGTGAGAGTGGAATTTAAAACTCTAACAACCACCCTGTGACTTAGGGTAAATCACTTAATCTCTGAGTCTACAAGGCTACAAGGTTGTTTCAAGGCATATATGTATTTGAAAATTTTTAAAGTCCTATAAAAGTTCACTATATATTAAAATAAACTATCTTATACTGTATAGTAGAATGACCCGAAAATGGAAAGGTTGTTGGAGGTTCAGGAAAGAGCTAGATCCTCAGAAAGGCAAGGTTGGAAGTGACGGGCTAGGCAAGATCAAGAACTGTAAGATGTGTGAGCAACCTGTTAATTTGGCAGAAGAATCATCTTATGAGACCCTAAAGAGATGGGCATTTGGCCAAGATTAGATTTGAGAGTTCTCCAAACAGAGCTCTGCACACAGTTGGCGCTCAGTAAATGTAGCACCTGCCATTATGCTCAGTGACAAAAACATTTACTAAGCACCCACTGCGTATAGGCCATCTGGGGACAGAAGTAGATAGCAGTCAGATAAACATCACACTCTAATGCCAAATGAGTGTCAAAAATCATAAGAGCTAAAGGAGCTCACTGGGAAAGGGAGAACAATAGCTAACGGGGCTGGAAGAGTTGGAAAATGAAGACTTCAAAGGAAGATAAGTAGTGGAGGGGGCAAACTCATCTCTCTTTGCACCTGCTTTAGGGTAAATCTCCTCATGTTCATTTAGGTTGATTTAACGTCTCTAAGTATGATGTCAATAATTTTGTATCATTTCTTCTCCAACAGCCCCAAAAAAGATATCTTCAGGGAACAAAGAACAGTCTAACACACCTTTTTCCCCTAAGCTAAGCTGGTCGGAGATCTAAGGTTGCAGAAGCAAATGGGACCAACCAATAGAGAGACTAGGATGGAGGGCTAGAATAGGAGGAGGTGACATAAAGTACCAACCTGGAGGTTGATGAGCACTCCCACAGGACCACATGACTTGACAGTTTATAACTCCTAGTTTGTTTTTTGTTTTTATGTACAGGCTGCAAGAACTATCAGCATCTTCTTGGCAAAACTTATGGGTAAGGGTGAACAAACCCAACTCCACATATCCCAGGCATCAACTCACTTAAATTGGCAGCTAGGGTGGAGTGGAGAACACACCAATGCTATCATTGGCTTAGGAAATGATAACTTTAAATGCTCAATCCACCACACATATCTTATAACATTTATAAAGCCCTTTCTATTTACTGTGCTCCAATTATTAACTTATTCGATCCCCACAAAAATCCTGAGAGATAGAAGCTATTATTATCACCATTTTGCAGATAAAGAACTGACGCAAATAACTTCTTAGCTACAAGACTTCCCACAGCTTGTAAGTATCCAAGGTCACATTCCAACTGAAGTCTTCCTGACTCTAGATTTGGCATTCTATACATTGCACCACAATTCCTAAAATACTAATTAGGAAGATATAGTTTCTTAAGAAGTTTTGTTTCTGGTCTCATATCTGGCTAAGAAGTAGGACTTAACTTTTGCACTTCTAAATCCAACCTTCCTTCCACTTCACCAGGTTCCCTTACAAATTACATGTGTGTGTGTGTGTGTGTGTGTGTGTGTGTACACACACACTTATGCTTGTATGTATATGTATGTATATGTGAGTATATTTATATATGCATATATATTTTTAAATTAGCAATTATATACTTAATGCTATTTGAGCTCCTAAGAAGACAAAAATTCCATGCATTATCTTCCAGTCTCTGCCTATCTAATTTTACCTTTTCAAATTCTATTCACTCCTTTCTCCTGGTGCCATCTTTTTGACACATTACTAAGCACTTCTACAACTGCATCTGTCCACCCACCCACCTGCCCATGAAGTCACTAAATATAACTACCTCTTTATCCATGAAATATATTTAGTTACTCATTTATAAACCCTTTGAAAGCTTAGAGAATGCTCTAAAGAATGCCACAGAATTTCCATTATGTTTCTTATTGTTGTTATTCAGCCCATTTTAGATAAGTTTCAAAGCCAATTGATTTGCATATTTATGGACTTCATTAAAACAACATGACTAACATGGATAAGATATGTGAACTTTGGCCTATTTCCA